>NC_092873.1:321327466-321627466 GCF_028372415.1 Notamacropus eugenii | reverse complement strand
TTTACTAGGCCAATATTTATCTCCCGCTTAGATTATTTGAATTATCATCTCTGTCTTCAAAAAGTATTTGCAACACCTGTCAATTTCATATCATGGGAAGATTTTGTTACGGCTATTTATTTTTACTCTAATCCAGGTCATTTAATGAGGGTGTTAAATAAAATGTGGGCTTTACAGTGAATCTGGTGACACATTAGATGTCACTTCGTGACCTGACAAATATTTATCACTGCTCTCTGCTTACAGTCTTTTAACCATCTTTCATTTCAGTCTGTGACTATATTTATATATGGAGACATTTAGGTGTTTCAGTGGATAGAATGCTGGATCTTAAGTCAGGAAGACCTGAGTTCAAATCCAGCCTCAGACACTTACTCCCTATATGACCCTGGGCCAATCACTTAAGCTCTATTGCCCTTAATCCACTGGAGATGGAAATGGCAAAGCCACTCCAGTATCTGGAGTATGCCAAGAAAATCACATGGGTAGCATTGATGTGCTGTGGTCCATCGGGTCATGAAGTGTTGGACACAACTGAATGACAGCAATAATTATATATATATATAACGTACACAGCACTTAGATTTTATTTTCTTTCATAACTTTTTTAAAAAATTAATCTTTTCATTTATCCCTTTCATTTTGATATTATTGTAATTCCTAGATATATCATCCTCCTTAATCCAGACCAATGAGCCTTTCATTGATGTCCCTGCACAAAAGAAAAAAAAAAACCACAGTTAAGGAAAATTAACTGACACAACTAGGTATGATAGCAAATGGAATATTCTTTACATGTGATGGGAGCAATTTTTCCTAATACTTGCCTAGTTTTCCCTGAATCTCCATCCCGTATATATTAGGCTGGTTCTTTTCTTGAGAGGTATTGAAATACTCCTTGAGATCTGATTGGCCCTGAAGAGTGTTTCATATTGTCCATGTGGTTTTCTGGTTGCCTTTAGTACAGAAAGTTTTTAACATGTGGCTCTTGCCTATAGGCCTACAGACCTAGAGCATTACCAAATGTTGGAAAGTTGTGCTCAGTTGAATCAGGCTGGTATCTTACTGGATATCCACTTTGAATATCCTTCCTCTAACATGACTAAGTAACCTTCATTAGTTAAATTTTGAATGATATATGTATGTCTCATTTTATTCCAACATTAAACCTACATTACCAAGAGAATGGCCTGAGTCCATGACATCTAGTTCTCCTCCTCCTTCTCTCCAAATAATTAAAGGAAATACTCTTCTTCATCCTTTCTGCAGACTCTTGGTCTTTAGAATTACAAAGGCTTTCCCTTTGTTTAAGGGCTCTTTTCTCTAACATTGCTGTCCATGCTATTGATCCAACTGGCCAGTTCCACTTGGGTAGCCCAGTTCCTTCATTGCTTCCTCTCTCTTCCCTCCCTTCCCTTCTCCTTTTATCTCCTCTCCTTTTCTCTCATCTCCTCTCCTTTCCTTTCCTCTTTTTTCCTTCTTCCTCTCCCTCTGTCCACATAAGCCTATAACCCTTACATAGGGGTGCTTTGTACAAAGGAATGTAAATTTTGACCTTTTGATTGCTGAAACTTCACAAGATATTTGATAACTAGATTTTTTTTAAATTAGGGATCATACCTTAAACTCAAATCACTCAGGCTCTCATTGATAGACTAACAATAGGTCCCAGCTCAAGCCCAGCTTGGTCATTGTTTGGGTCTTTTTGGATCCTGATTGCTCAGAGTGAATGTCAATAATAAATTTTTTCTGTTTTGACCAGAAACCCTGAGGGTCTTCCCCTCCCAGATTATTTTTGTTTTAATTATGTAAAAAAAGGCCATTCTTTGTCTCATTTCTTACCTAGCCTTAAGCTAGGTGGTGCAATGGGTAGAGCATCAGTACAGGAATCAGGAGGACCTGGGTTCAAATGTCACCTCAGACACTTGGCACTCACTAGCTATGTGACCTTGGGCAAGTCACTTAACCCCAATTGTCTCATCCTGGGTCATCTCCAGTCATCCTGATGAATATCTGGTCACTGGATTCAGATGGCTCTGGAGGAGAAGTGAGGCTGGTGACCTGCACATCCCTCCCTCACTCAAAACAAAGTCAAGTGCAAGTCATGTCATTATTTCTCTAATGGTATGGTCTTCTTTGGTAACGAAGGATGAACACGCCTATCCTTAATCACTGAATGGGTGTTGCCTCAGTCACACTGACCTGGAAAAGACCTTAGCTTTAAAAAGTCAAGGTGTCTCCCACTGCATCCAGAGCCATCTCCAGTCATCCTAATTTATATTTTGCCATTGGACTCAGATGGCTCTGGAGGAGAAAGTGAGGCTGGTGACTTTGTTCAGCCCTCCCTCACTTAAATCCAATTCACTTGCAAGTCACAGCATCACCTTCCTGATGTCATGGTCCTCGTTGAGAATGAAGGACAAACAACAACTGTCATCACCTCAAATATTGTTTTCCTGCATCTGTTCTTTTCACTCTGCATTTTCAGTCCATTGACTCCTTCTCAAATGCTTATAAATATGCTTGGATTTTCCTCATCATGAAAAAACCTTGATTTTACAATTCCTTCTTTTTACAATCCCTACAAGTCCTACCAATGCTATATTCCTTCTTTTCCCAATCAGATTTCATTAAAAAGTTCTCTGTGTTTACTGATCCATTTTCTTATTTTTTCTTATTTCATTTCCTAATTTTTTTGCACTCTGCTTTTTTAAAGTCCTAGTCCTAATGGTCTTCTTTTGTTAAAGTCCTTATTCTCCTTGACCTCTAAGCAGCATTTGACACTGTTGACCAGCCTCTCCTCAAAGCACCCTTTCCTTTCTGTGTGTTCATAACCTTGCTCTTATCTGATTCTTCTCCGACCAGTCTAGGTGCTTCTCCTCATTCTCCTGTGAAGGTTCATCATTCTTCTACTACCTACTATGAGTGGCCCTCTTTATTTCTTTCTCTATACTCTCTCTCCCAGTAATTTTATCAGCTTCTTAAAATTATGCCCAGTACTCTTAGATCTACATATCCAACTCCAGTCTTTCTTCTGAAATACAGTTTGATATCACTTGGGCATCTTCAACTGAATGTCCCTTAGGCTTCTCAAACTTAACATATCTAAAACAGGAATCTTATTCTCACCTCCATCCCCTTCTTAGCTTCAATTAATAAGCAATCATTTTTTAAAAATTATTTTTAATTTATGGAATAAAACAAGCTTTTCCATAACATAGTATAATAAAAAGATGATTGCACATGAAACTACAAATCAATTATGTACAACTTGCTATTTCTTTTAAATATATGATAAAGTTATTATATAAATTTCTTTTTTTCTTTTTCTTTTCCTTTTTTCTTCCCTCCTCCATGCCCTAGAGATGGCTACCATTAGACACAAAAAGATATGTGTAAAACTATTCTATGCATACTTGTATTTATCAATTCTTTCTCTGAATACAGATAGCATCTTTGTTCATATGATTTTTATAGTTAATTTGGGTATTTAAAATAGTCGAAATGATTTATTCATTCAAAGTCATTTTTAAAACAATATTGTTGCTACTGTATAGCTCAATGATCTTCAAAGAACATGGAAAATCTTGCATGAAATTATGAAGAATAAAATGGGCAGAAGAAAGAAAATATTGCATATAGTAACAGCAATCATTTTAACAAGTATTTATTAACCTATTTGTCAGTCATTATATTCTATGTTAGGGATGGAGAAACAAAGAATGAAACAATTTCCACTCTCAAAGAACCTGTATCCTAATTGGGAAGACAAATACACATGTAAATATATAGAGAATAAATGTGAAGAAATGAAGTGCAAGTAATATAGTTGAATTTAAGATAATTTGGAAAGAAGGTACAAGCAGTTAGGGATGAAATTAATAAAGATTTATGTAGAAAGTTGAGTTTGCTTTGCCTTGGATGATGCTTTGTGGTGGCAGTGAGGAGGCAGTATGTTGTCATGTGGGATGGACACGACAAAGGTACCGATATGAGAAATGGAGAATCATGGGGGAGGTATGGAAAGAAGGCCAGTTTGGAGAGATTGCAGAGGGCATAAGGGGAAGTAAAGTTCAATGAAACTGGAAAGATAGTTTGGGGCTAGATTTAAAAGCAGTATAATACAATACAGTTCCTATTTTACCCCAGAGCCAACAGGAGGGCAGTGGAGTTTCCTTACTATTGCTTAGGTAAGTGATGTGGTCAAGATCTGAGCTTAAGGAAAATCACTTTGGCAGCTGTATGGAAAGTGACCTGAAGGGGGAGAGAGATTTGGGACAGGGAGCACTAATTAAGAGACTGATGGAATCTGTGAATTAAAGGGTACCTCTGGTTTTCTGATTTTTATTGTATAATTCAAAATTGTTTTTCAGAATTATCAGACCAATCCACTACTTTACTAATAATGTACTGGCATGTTTGTTATCCTGTAGACTTTCCAACATTTACCATTTCTTTTGTTATTGTCTTTGCTGATATGCTGGATGTAAGATGAAACTTCTGAGTTGTTTTAGTTTGCATTTCTGTTATTATTAGCATTTTGGAGCAGTCTTTCATGTGTTTGTTGATAGTTTGCTACTCTTCTTTTGACAACTTCATATCCCCTTAGGTTGTTGCATTGTCTTGGGTAAAACACCCAGTGTGTAAATTCTGCCTTTGTAGACTGGTAAAATATTTGAAACTTTTGATCTTAGAGAATTGCCTTTGGTTACACAATGAATAGGTGTGAAAGGCAAGACTTGAATTTGGGTCTTCCTGAATCCAAGACCAATCTTCTAGCTACTGTTCTACCTAAGATGTGTTTAATCATTTTTAAGTTGAATTGAGTTCCGGGAGTTTCATAGCCTTTTTTACAATTCCTCTTGAAACCTACTTCTTTATTTTTTTCCTGAGATAGAAATAATTCAGTAGGAAAGTGACCTTTTTTTTAAGAATCAGATTTGGGAAGTTAATTCTTTATCCTTTTTAGTCTTCTGTAATATGAGAGAAGTAAATGAGAATTGTTACATGCTGTCCAAGTTTACTTAAGATGAGATGCCAACTCTTGCTGTCTCATTGATTTAAATAAACAGTTGCAAATGGTAGAATTTTATCTTTTTACAATCAGGTGTTTTTCAAAGCTGGTGTTTACCAGTTTTTGATGTGAGAATAGAAAGGATATTGCATATGTCAAAAGAGAGCAACCTATATCAGGGATGCTGTAATTATAATTTGTTTTCCTGCAGGGTTAGTCTGAAAAAAAATCACAAACCCCTACATTTCTGCCCTCATTTTCTTTTGTAAGTCTTGACATTTTGGCTTTAGGTATTTGTTATCTTTCCTCCCAACTCATAGAATATTGAAGTGTTAGTATGATCATGACAGTTATTGTCTGTACAATTCATGTGGCAATTAATCATTTACTGTTTTGTGAAATCCCTTTTCCTACCTTGAAACTATTGTTTTCCACTGCTTTTACTTTTCACATGTTTATGCCATATCTCCATAAACAAACTGTAAGCTCTTTGAGAGTAGAGACTGTCTTGTCTTTTCTTTTCTACCACAGTGCCTAGTAGTATGCCTTACATGGAGTAGGTTAAAAAAAGAATTCCCCTGGTCCCCTGGTTTTTTGCTCTTAACACTTTGAATGAACCTCCCAACATGCTGAAATTCCTAGATTCACCTCATGCTGTCTGGCCCTAATGCACCTCTCCTGAATAAAAGATTTTTGTGTACAAGTCAAATATTCTTGTATCTCTCTGCTTTGTGAGCACATTTGTCATGTTAGTTGGTGGAAACTGGGGATGTGATTAGGCTTTTATGACTCAATTCCCTACTCTGTTCTACCCTTCCTTTTTGTGTACAAAGTTTTGATTGGCATATGTTGCATGGCAGGGTCCTATTCAAGCACTTTACTAATGTTTCCAGTTCAGGATTGGAATAAAATGAGATGCTCATGGACCATCAAGTAATAAAAGATTTACTTAGCCATAACATGGGAAGATTAGTTAGCACAAATCGAGAACCTATTATGAGCTAGAACTTTGTTGAATTCTGCCAATGCGAGGAAAGACAGAAGTATTGTCCTTGCCTACAGAGTGCTCTCATTTTAATGGAGGAGACCAGATGGAAAAAACAATGTATGTATAAGATATCAGTGGAATAGATGGAAGAGGATGGTGAGGGGAGGGGAAGACTATCTAAAAAACAAAAGTTTGGACCTGAATCTTAAAGGAAGGTGAGGAGGGAGAGCATTCTAGGTATTTGAAAACATTATTCTGAGAAATGGTCCTCAGGTTTGATCACACTGCTGAAGAGGTCTGTGACAAAAAATATGCCAGACATTAGTTACACTTTTCTTTGGATTATGAACTATATATATATATAAACAAGGGTCTTCTTGTGTCTATATCCCTCTAGTTTTCCTTATGAGTATATGTCTTCTGTTTTAGGTCTAAAGCAGTTGGTTTTTTTTTAACTGCATTCATTTAGATATTTTGGTGGGTTTTTTTTTTTTTATCCAACCTTATCCAGTTTCACTATCATTCTTCATCCAGGCCAGTTAAGCTCTAGTAAGAAACATTATAGAGACACAAAATTTCCTTTTCTTGGGCGTCATCTGTGAGCGCATGCTCATGTTCTACTATTGTGGTAGACATACTCAGATACAAAAGAGACTTCCTTTGGTTTAATATATGTACATTTCATTTATGTGTGCAACTTACTTGCTTTGCCTTTTGGTGTGGCCATGTTCTATTTTGGTAGGGCATTCTAGTTTTGCCTATGGTCAGCTTATGCTTTTTGTTTGGAAGCAAGAGTTTCTTGACTCTAAATCTTGAAGTTATAATTAAGGACAGAAAAGGAATGTAGAACATGAAAGAAGATGAAGTAAAAGGATGTTTTGCCCAATGTAGAACCATGCACACATTAGGAGCATAGTTAATGCCTGTTGATCATTTCCAGATTTTGCTCAAGCCTAGGTGTGTGTCCTCATCCAATTTAGACAGGCTCTTTTGGAAATAATTATCATTTCTTTTTAGGATGAAAATACTACAATAAATGTGATATGGTAGAAAAAGCACTGTTCTTAGTGTTAGGAGTTTTGGATTTGAGCCCTTGCTCCTGTGTCCTTGTTGTGTTACCCTGGATAAATTAATGAATTTCTACTTCTGTTTCCTTCTTTGTAAAGTAAGGATAACAATTGTACTGCCTATCTCACAGAGTTGTCTGTGAAGAAATGATTGCTAGACCTCAAATTACATTACAAAATATAAGTTATTATGAGCTATCATGGAAGGAATGGTATATATATATTTTGGCTTCTGGGAAGATCACTTTGCCTATTGTTTGAAAGACTTTTAGGAAACCTCTAGGTCTTCACATCTTTTACATCTTTTCATTCAGTTCTCCTTTCCTCTCATAGGCTTTCTTTTTAAATATTTTATCCTCCTCCCATTACCTGTAAAAACAATTTTAACATTCTCTTTTTTTCAAATTTTGAGGTCCAAATTCTCTCTCCTTACCTTCCCTCCCCCCTCATTGAGAGGGCAATTTGACATAGTCATGCAGAACAGATTTCCATGTAAGTCATGCTGTTTCATAGGCTTTCTACTCTCTCTTCTCTCAGCCAACATACTGTACTGTGACTAAATAAAGAACAAATGATGTTTTTGGACACTTGTTCATAATAGACTAACTGGTAAAGACAATGTGAATGTCCAGCCTCTTTCCCTTTTTTGTATCTTCTGCAACCATGTCTAGAAAGAGGATTTTGCCATTTTCCAATGGCAAAATGTTCAAGTATGTTTTGGGTATTCCAGATGTATATCTAATATCATAGCTGCATGGTGAGACTTGGTGCTAGGACAAGGTGGGCTTCAGCTGTTTCAAGATTGTGCTGTTTCCACATATCCCATCTCCTTGCTTGCTCCTACCCTTTGCAGTGAAATGCAAGTTAAGTTCCTGTAAGAAGTTTATTTCCATTTTGAGGCATCATAGCAGCAGTACAATAAAGTTATCTATTTATATGTAGGTACAATAACAAAATTGAATGGAAGTCTGACCTTAAAATTACATTCCTTTATAAAAATCAAGGGCAGTTAGGTGATGCAATGGATAGAGTGCTGGGGTTGGAGTCATGAGGATTATCTTCCTGAATTCAAATCTGGCCTCAGATACTTACCAGGTTTGTCACCTTGGATGAGTCACTTAAGCCTGTTTGCCTCAGTTTTCTCATCTGTAAAATGATCTGGAGAAGGAAGTGGTAAAGCATATCAGTATCTTTGCCAAGAAAACCCCAAATGGGGTCACAAAGAGTGGGACACAACTGAAAAAACAACTGATTAACAACAACTGAAATAAAAAGCAAAATTGAAAAGTCTCTAATTCATCTTTGGAATCCCTAGTACAGTGCTTGACATATAGTAGACATTTAATAAGTACTTGTTGATTGATTGATTGGTACTCTAAGTATCTATCTTACTTTCCCAATTCCAGTTCTGGTTAGAAGAACCAGTTAACAAGCTTACTAATGTATAAAGCATACTGTGGTTGTTACAGGGGCAATGAACAAGATACCAGCATCTAAAATCTCATCATTTCCCTACTTGTTATCTGCTTTCCCTGACTTCTATACTTTTTCGCACTCTTTCGTTAATAAGAATATCTCTGATCTCTTTTGCTGAGCAGTTCTCCACTGTCACTCTGTGTGACCCCCAGTCTCTTGGTTATAGGAATGAATTTCAGGATAGTCTCAAAGTAGATATAAACTGTTATGATATCCTTAAAGAATTTTTTTTGTGTGTTATCTGACCCTGGTGTCTGATTAGATCATTCTTGTGTCTCAGTGGTAACAGGAGCTTTGACTGCTTAAAAGCTGCAGTTCATTCTAAATACTATTGAGCCAGCATTCCTCTCCCTCTCTAGAATTGAAAGGAAAAGAGTGAAAAATCATTTGTTGATTCTTTAGGGGGTTGTGCTGGATTCCATCAACCTGAGAAACCTGTTTGTGGTTAATTAGATTATTGTGCTTTAAAATTATATGACTGCTACTTTTATAGTAGAGCAGCAGAGTAGCCCACCATTTTACTTGGGGGTATTTGGGGTTTTTTTTGTTTTTTTTTTAAGTTTGTTAAGGTGCTGCTCCATTAAGATCAGACATAGTTTGTGGCAGAAAAATCAGTTGGCCCATCTGTCTATCTATCTTTTTACTCATATATTTACTTTTTAAATCATCTAACAAAGCTTTTGTCAGTCATATCAATACTGTATAAGGAGCACTGGACTAGTTATTAGAAGACCTGGGTATAGTATGGCTTTTACCACAAGATAAGTGACCTTGGTCAACTACTTACTTTCCCTGTAAAATGGGATTACTATTATGCATCTGATGGCATGGTACCAGGACCTTGAAAGTAATGGGAGGGGCTAGTGGGGAGAAGGAAGATGGTAAACTACACTCCCTACTAGTGCCCTGCAGCGCTTCATATCTTGGTAGCACCTGTCTCATTATTCTGCCAGGCACTATGAGAGAGATCCAACTAGCTAGTGCCATCTGTTGGGTTTCTGCTGCCATTATGTCCCCTAACTTTTCTGAATTCTCTTAACTTAGAACTCCTGGGCTAAAGGAGAAGGTAAGGGGAAGTCACATAAACTTTCTCTCTTTTCCTTCCTCCTACTTCCTGATAATAGCGCATCAATTTCTAGGGTGATTTAAAGGAAGATTTACTACACAGCAATGAAGTAGAAAAAAATTTCAAGATATGGTAACAGATGAAAAGTGTAGCTATCACAGGCTATAAAAGTTCATACAATTTAATCATTACCAATAAAAGCACAGATGATAATCCTTGTCAAATTTGTAGATGACACACACACAGCCAGGAAAGGTTATGACAGTGAATGAAAGTCAGGATCTGAAAATATCTTGACAGGCTAGAACATTTGGACCAAAAAAGGATGAAATTTCAATGTAAAGTTTTGTACTTTGGTTCAAAAAAAATCAGCTTCACAAGTATAAGAGTGGAGAGATTTGACTAGACAGTATTTCATCTGAAAATATATCTTGGGGTTTTTAGTGAACATCAAGCTCACTGTGAATCAGTGATATCATATAATATGAAAGATTAGGGGAAAAATGCTAATGTGATTTTAGGCTACATTAAGAGGCATAGTGTTTAGGAAGAAGGAGGTGATAGATAGTCCCATTGTATTCTGCCTTAGCTGACATCTAGAATGTCTGTCTAGTTCCTGTGAGCCATCTTTAGACAGATACTAATAGGCTTGAGAGCATTTGGGCAAGGCAACCAAGTGGAGGAACTCAAGATCTTGCTTCTTGTATGACAATCAGTTGAAGGAACTGTAATGTTTAGTCTGGAGAAGAAACAAAATAGTAGGAGCACAATAACTACCTTTAAGTATTATAAAAGCTGTTATATGGAAAGATTAGAATTTTTTTCTGCTTGTTTCCAAAGGACAGAACTAGTAGTCATAGGTAGAAGGTTCAGAGAAGCAGATTTAAGATTGATGTAAGGAAAGCATCCAACTAATTAGAGTTGTCCAAGATGAAGCAAGTTGCCTCAGTAGACAGTAACATTTAATAGGTATGTGACCATGAACAATGTCTCTAAGTTCATTTTTTCAATTGTCGTTCATCTGTCATTCTCACAAAGGACCAATGACGTCAGGAGGGTGATGTCTTGACTTGCAAGTGAATTGTATTTCAGTGAGGCAGAGCTGTACAGAGTTATCAGCCCCACTCTCTCCTTCAGAGTCATCAAAGTCCAGTGGCAAGACACAGGTCAAGATGACTGATGATGGCCCTGGATACAGTGGGAGATCTTGACCTTTTTAAGCTAGGTCTTTCCCAGGTCTCAGTTTGTCTGAGGCAACACCCATTCGGTAGCTGGAAAGCTAGGTCAGAATTGAGGCAAAAGATGGCCTATTTTGCCTTCACCAAAAGAATCAGTTTGGGAGGAAGACATCTTCAGTTTTTGGCCAGAGCAAAAATAGTTGCAAAATAGAAATAACAATACCCATGGTACCTGCTTTACAGGGTTGTCAAATAAGGCAATGTATATATTTAAATAATTATTATTTCCCCTCCCTGGAGATCTTCAAGCAGAGACTAGAGAAGTACTTGTGGGATATATTGTAGAAGAGTCTAGTCTAATCCCTTCATTTTATAGATAAGAAAAATAGAGACCCAGAAAGGTTAAATGCTTTGCCCAAGGTAGTAAGTAGAAGAACCCGGAATTCAATCTAACTTTTTAGACCTCCTATTCTTTCCACTGCAACATGATAAATCTTTTTCTGTTTTTATTAACCATCTGATTTCTATGCAGTTTAATTTTTTTAAAAGATCTGGTGTTATTTTTTGATTTGTATAGTTAAAATTGACACGGGATAGCATAGGTACCTTTCCTGTTAATGCCTCTAAATGTTCCAGTTATGGCTGAAAAAGACTTAGTATTAATAACATTTAGCATGTTAGTAAGGATATTTCACACAATATCACTTTCTAACTTAAAAGCCACTTCCTTTGAGGTAGTTTTTCTAAATAGTATTATTCACATTTCTGAGAGGAGAAAACTGGGTTTCAGGGAGGCTAAATGATTTGCCTATTTTAAAATATTTAATAATGTCATATCTAGAACTAAAATCCAGGTCTTCTGGCTCTATGAGAAGAATAATGGGAGCTGGTGATTCTTTGATCCAGGATGGTTGAACTGATAATAATAATAGGGAAGTCCATTGTTTTCCTCAACATATATCTTGTTTTTCAGTCATTTCACTCATATTCAAATCTGTGTGGCCCTATTTAGGTTTTTCTTGGCAAAGATACAGGAGTGGTTTGCCATTTCCCTCTCTAGCTAAACAGGGTTAAGTGACTTGGCCAGGGTCACACAGTAAGTGTCTGAGGCCATATTTGAACTTGGGAAGTTGAGTCTTCCTGACTCCAGGCTTGGCACTCTATCTGCTATGCCACCTAGCTGTTCTTGAGCATATATCTAAGACACAGCAAATAACCACCTTATAATTATGAAAACATACTAGTTCTACTATTATCCACTTTTAGTGATCTACAGGGGCACAAATGATATTGCTAAAAGGAAAGCAATAAGTAGTATTGAATATTACAAAGTTTTAGGAAAGAAACTGAAGACCATAGGGGAAGAAGTTGTGTTTTTCTTACAGGTGCCCATTGAAGGTAAGTGATGTAGAAAAGAAAAATTGATTTGGAAAGTGAACATCTGGCTAAAAAGATAATGTTTGAAAATGGGATTTGGATTTCTGGACCATGACTTAAAATATCAGAATGACAGACTCCTAGGTAGGGATGGTAAGAATGTATTTGCCTGGTGTCATACAAATCTAATCAGAAGGGCTATACACTGAAAAGGCTGGGAAAGGAAGAAAATTGCCTATGCATGTCCACCAACGGGTTAGATATGATACCATCAAGACTAGTAACAATGAAGGAACGGTAGAGACAGTTAGAAGGCACGATAGATAATGAATTAATATTAATTAATCTTCATCCCCTTTTATCCTACTCTTGTGAGGATCAAATGAGATAATGTATGGAAAGTGCTTTGCATACCTTAAAGCGCTATATAAATTTAGGTCTTATTATTATTAGAGGAAATTGTAAGAAATAAATTTCCCAAGCTATCACAACAAATTTGATAGTTTAGATGAGTGTTTACCAAAATATAAAACATTCAGATTGACAGAATGAAAAATTGAGGATTTAAATAGACCAGTTTTCAAAAAAAAAAAAAAATCCATGCACTGTGATGGATTCATGGATACGTTCCATTCTGTTTTTTTGTAGTTTTTCTTTTTTTTGTCTGTCTTCTCTTTGATACAAAGAAGGGAGTCATGAATGACAGCTGACTTGAAAATTTCAGATCCCTATATAGGAAATATATCAGAAAAGGTCTGATCCCTGCCTTCCTGGATTGAGCTCTGCTGACTACTGATGGTGATTTGGGTTAGAACAACACAGCTGTAGGCCTCAGGTGTTCTTGAAACACCCCTGATATATATGCCTCTGTCTTCCTGCCCCTGGGGCCAGGTTCTGCAGGTTCCCTGGTTCTGCCTTATTTTACACACTGAAAGATTTATCTGTGTTTTGCTCTTATGCCCAAACTTTTCTGGCTAGACTTTTCCCCTTGTTCCCACTGTGTGCCTGCTTTCTCTTTAGGTGGACCTCCACTAAAAATTGTATTTATAGTTTCCGCTTTAATTTCTTGATTATTACTTGGTATAGTGCCTTCTCTTTTTGAAATATCTTTGTTGGAGTAGTTCTATGAGAGCTGAACTGTTCTGTTCCCATTCATTCTTCTATCTTAGCTAGAAGTCTCTAGAAAACTGATGAAGCAACTTTACTTAGAGAAAGGAATTAAGAATTGACTTCTGGGGGCAGCTAGGTAGTGAAATGGATAGAGCCCCTGGCCCTCGAGTCTGATGGTTGAGCTTGAGTGAGTGGTAGGGAATCTTACCATTTAGATCTCAATAAAGGTGCTACGTCTGATTTGGTAAATGCAAATTCCCAAATACTTCAGTGACTTTCTTGAGTTTGTCACCATGTATCTCCCACGTCTTCCCCTCTTTAAAGGTAGGCTTTTTGAAAAGAGTGATTTTAGTCTTTACTCAGTCAAACAAAATGACTTCCTTTGCTACTTTGTATTTGGTTCCTGGAAGGATAGGAAAGAATGAAGAGTACAAGAACCTTTACATTTCTTTTTGGAGTTGAATTCTTATATCTTTTATTTTCATCACAGTTGCAGAAGCAATAGAGGTAGAGATTGTGTGTGTAGATTTTTTTTTTTAAATCAGAGATGTAGCAATAGAGATGAAAATGATAAAGCAATCATTTATCTGTTCCTTTTCTGGGTTCTTGTCTCCCTGGTATTTATTATTATTGTTTGAACAAGAGAGATAATGTTTTTTTATAGGAGTCTTTTAATGATGCAAGGTGGGTGGTAGTGGTATATTTTTATTTTATTTTTTAACCTCTGGGCTGTTGTAGGGAAGATGTTAAGGTTCAAGTTTGGGACAAGAGTGTGGGGGAATGCTTTTTGTCAAGGAATATGGAAAATAGATGTCTGAAAGATGAGGAGTAATTAAGAATTCCTTTTGAGGGAGAGAAGGGAAGGTCTTGTGTTATGTAAGGGTGGTGTAGAGACTGTGGCAGAATACTTAAAATAAACTCCATACTGAGAGGATGCCAACCATATTCTCATTGTGAGTGGGTTGGGGGAATGTTGACCTCATACATCCATATGTTTCAGGAAGATATACCTGGGGGTGGAAGGGGCAGCCTAGCACAAAAATAAATAAAGATCAAGATTTGGGGAGGAAGTTTAGATAGATTTATGAGAATTCCTAAGCTAACTATAGGAATATTTCTTTCTTTTTTCCCATTTTTTCCTTCTAGTTATTTTTTATATAAGCATTTTCCCCTTCTCTCTCAACAAATACCTGTGAGTTAGAAGGTAGACGTCTTATTTTTTCTATTTACACGTAAGAAAATTGAGGGTCAGTGAAGTTGAATGTCCTGTTCATAGGCATATATCCAGGCGCTATTCAAGTTGGGACTTATACCTAGACATTTTACTATAATTTTACCCAGCACTCTGCCTCCCTTTTCTTCTCACTTTTCAATTTCACATTTCTCTGTTGTCCTCAAATTGACATTTCAATATCACTCAGACTTCATCATTTGACATGTGGTTCAAGATATCTTAGGAGACAGAGTTTGTGTGTGTGTCTG
The DNA here is from genome assembly GCF_028372415.1 of Notamacropus eugenii. Taxonomy (NCBI): domain Eukaryota; kingdom Metazoa; phylum Chordata; class Mammalia; order Diprotodontia; family Macropodidae; genus Notamacropus; species Notamacropus eugenii. The sequence continues at coordinate 321,612,708 of NC_092873.1, read as the reverse complement.
TTGGAGGAGGGTGTTTTTGGTTTAGCTGCATTGACAAGCATGCTCTGTTTCTATATTAGAAGGAGACCATACCTTATCAAGGGAGAAAAAAGTAGAAAGGAACCTAAGTGTCTTTATCCAGCTCCAGGCTAACCACTTTTTTTTTTTTTTTTGAATGCTGAGCCATTTTGCTACTTTTCTGAATCTGGCCCTCAGGATCACTACCTTCTCAACTCTAGCCTGTTTCTTTTCCTCCTCCTGTAGGTATTAACATTTTCTTTTTTTAGACTAGCAGCTTTGAATTTCACTGAGCTATGGCCAAGAATCATATTTGTGCATTGGAATTCAGTCCTGGGTAGAACTGATGAGTTAATGGGTTTTCTACCTAAGGCTAAACTATTGTAATATGTTCAAAGTCCTTAAGTTTTCCTGATCTTTACTGTCTTTATAAGAATCTTTACTGTCTTTATAAGAATAACTGCTCTGTTTAGGGAGAATGTTTCCCCCTAGGGGGAGCTGTCTGTACCAAGAGACCCCTGTAAGGCTTGGATTTATATGCACAAACTGGATTTAAACATGGAGGCATGCAAAGAGAGGGGTCAGGATCATGAGTTTGTCTTATAATTTCCCTCCTAACCTGGAGCCCTGGGAAAAATTACTTAAAGCTTAGGCTTTGGCTTAGGCCTAGGGTCCTCCAAAAGGGATAGTAGAAGGATACTCAGTATACAGTTTAAATCAGGTATAGGACAGCTATTTATTTCCTTTACACAAAAAGAATTGTTTAACACACCTAAGTTCCACAAGTATATGTGAATAGAAAGATCTAAACAAGAAGCAATAACTTAGAACTATTAAATACTCTCCTTGAAGACTGATGCTTAAGACGTCAAGACATGATACAGTTTGCAGGACTATTGAATTGACATTTTACATTTTCCCTTGTCCTTGCACTGTCCAAACAATTCCCTGCAAGTTCATATCTGCTGGCAAGCCAGGGCAGGGCTTTGGCTAATTTTCTTGTCAGTAGTCATGTTCTCCTTATTTAGATCTGCTCCTTTAGACAGAACCCCATGAATGTTCCTTACAAACCCTCATTACATCTTTAGTTGTTTGTATTTATTTATTTGGTTATTTCCTGTTAGAGGTTGTTGTTATAACAGATAGCAAAGTGACGAATATTCAGATAATTTAAAACAGTAGAGAATTACAGAGGCCCATAGACTATGAGGATGTTAAAAATGATCTAGTTCAACTTCTTTTATAGATGTGATGTTTTTATTCTCCAACAGAGTAGCCATTGGTATGGCGCAGCTAGGTGGTGCAGTGAAAAGAGTGCCAGGCCTGGAGTCAGGAAGAATCATCTTCCTGAGTTCAAATATGGCCTCAGATATGTACTAGCTGTGTGACCCTGGGCAAGTCACTTAACCATGTTTGCCTCTATTTCCTCGTCTGTAAAATGAGCTAGGGAAGGAAACGTCAAACCACTCCAGTATCTTTGCCAAGAAAACCCCAAATGGGGTCATGAAGAGTGAGATATAACTGAAATGACACAACTGCAACAACAGTAGCGAAGCTACTGTCAGGTAACCTACTTTAACTGGAGGTTAAATTCTCCCAATATGGAATATTTTAGGTGAAGAGATTCACAAGTCTCTAAACTCATCTTGTTCACTACTTCATTCTAACCTGAACTCTTTGAGCGTCAATTTCTTCTAATGGTATTTATACAGACTTGTGTATTCATTCATTCATTTCTTGATTGATTGATACTGGTAGTTCAGTGGATTATTGATTTAGAATTGAAAGGGACCTCAGAGGTCCTCTAGTCCAATGTTCTTATTTTACAAATAAGGAAACTGAGATCCAGAGAGGTTACTAGCACTCCCAGAATCACCTAGGGCTGAATATGTTTCTCTTTGTTCTTTCTCAGTCACTCATATATTACTTCATGGTTAGTAATCCACAAACACTTTGACCTGGAAATATTTCTTCCTTTTTTTTTTTTGAATACATCAGCAAAGATTTCATTTATTTATTTATTTAACATATAATTTATTTATTTTTCAGTTCTTAACATTCACTTCCACAAGAATTTGAATTCAAAATTTTCTCCCCATCTCTCCCCACCCCCACCCCAGGATAGCATGCACCGCATTCACCCCTTCTCCAGTCTGTCCTCCCTTCTATTACCCACCCTTCTTCCATCCTCCTTGCCCCCTGTTTTCCTGTAGGCAAAATAGATTTCTATACTCCATTACATGCATATTTTAATTTTCAGTTGCATGTTGAAATAATTTTTAACATTTATTCTTAAAGCTTTGAGTTCCATATTCTGTCCCTCCCTTCCCATCCACCCTCATTGAGAAAATAAGTAATTCCATATAGGTTATACATGTGTAACATTGCAAAACACTTCCATAACATTTATGTTGTAAAAGACTAACCATATTTCCCTCTGTCCTATCCTGCCCTTCAGTTATTCCATTTTCTCCCTTGACCTCTTCTCCCACAATAATGTTTGCTTCTCATTATCCCTTTCCCCAATTGGCTGTCTCTTCTATTATCTTCCATCTCCTATCTCCTTCTCCTTCGCCTTCCTGCAGGGTAAAATAGATTTCCATATCCAGTTGCGTGTGTATTATTTCTCCTTACCCCAAATCCCATGAGAGTAAGGCTCAGTTATTTCCTTTTATTTTCCCTCTCTTCCCCTCCTTTGTAGAAGCTCTTTCTTCCCTTTTATGTGAGATGATTTGCTACATTCTACCTCTATCTTTCTCTTACTCCTAGTACATTCCATTCAACAGTAAATTTTATCTTTTTTAGGTATTCTCCCTTCATATTCAGTTCACTCTGTGCCCTCTATCTATGTGTGTATATATATATATATATATATACACACATACACATATATACACATACACATATAAACATACATATATAAATGTACATATACACATGCACATATACACACCTAAACACACACACACACACATATTCCTTCTAAGTACCATAATACTGAAAAAGCTCTCATGAGTTACAAATAACATCTTTCCACATAGAAATGTAAACAGTTCAACTTTAATGAGTTCCTTAAGGTTTCTCTTTCCTATTTACCTTTTCAGGTTTCTCTTGATTCTTATATTTGAAAGTCAAAATTTTCTATTCAACTCTGGTCCTTTCAATAAGAATCCTTGGAAGTCCTCTATTTCATCGAAATTCCATTTTTTCCCCTGAAATATTATACTTACTTTTGCTGGGTAGGTGATTCTTAGTTTTAATCCTGTCTCCTTTGACCTCTGGAATATCATTTCCCAAGTCTTTCGATCCCTTAGTGTAGAAGCTGCTAAATCCTTTGTTATCCTGATTGTATTTCCACAATACTTGAATTGCTTCTTTCTGACTGCTTGTAATATTTTCTCCTTGACCTGGCCACTCTGGAATTTTTCTACAATATTCCTAGGAGTTTTCCTTGTGGGATTGCTTTCAGGAGGTGATAGGTGAATTCTTTTAATTTCTATTTTAACCTCTGGTTCTAAAATATCAGAGCAGTTTTCCTTGATAATTCCTTGGAAGATGATGTCTAGGCTATTTTTTTGATCATGGCTTTCAGATAGACCCATAATTTTAAAATGATCTCTCCTGGATCTATTTTCCAGGCCAGTTGTTTGTCCAGTGAGATATTTCACATTCTCTTCTACTTTTTCATTCTTTTGGTTTTGTATCATAAATTCTTGTTTTCTCATAAAGTCATTAGCTTCCATCTGCTCCATTCTAATTTTTAAAGAACTATTTTATTTTAAAGCATTCTTCTCATCATTGATTTTTTGAACCTCTTTTGCCATTTGGGTTAGTCAATTGTTAAAGGTGTTATTTTCTTCAGAATTTATTTGGGTCTCCTTTAGCAAGTTGTTGACTCACTTTTCATGATTTTCTTGCATTGCTCTCATTTTTCTTCCCAATTTTTCTTTCAGCTCTCTTACTTGATTTTCAAAATCCTTTTTGAGCTCTTCCATGGCCTGAGACCATTGCATATTATTTTTGGAGTTTTGGATGTAGAAGCCTTGATTTTTATGTCTTCCTCTGATGGAATTCTTTGTTCTTCCTCATCCAAATGGATGGAAGAAAATACCTGTTCACCAAGAAAGTAACCTTCTATAATATTTTCCCTTTTTTTTTGGCATTTCCCCAGCCAGTTACTTTGTCAAGAGGAGCGTATACTCTAGGGATCTGTTAAGTTCTCAGTTCTTCCAAGGTAGCCCAATCAAGGAAGAGGAGTTTACTCCTCTCCTGGCCTGTGCTCTGGTCTGAGAGCAACCACAAGCATTCTTTTCTGCTTAGGATCTGTGAGTAGGATTCCCTCTCCAAAGCCTCCTCCAGTTCCACCATACCTGTGCTCCTCCTCACCCCAGGACCACCACTCAGGACTGAGTATGTTTCCCTTGTTTGCTAGATCAGGGAATAGATTTTTTCAAAGGATGCTCAAAGGTGGGGACTCATAAATATGAAGTAACTAACTTGGATAGACATCCCTAACTGTCTTGCCTGAGTTTGTTTTAGTTTAATACCTTTGGCATGTTGTTGAGAAATAACACTCTATTTTTGTAAGTGTCCCTTAAAAAATGGAAAAAAATATTATTTTAACAATTCCAATTTGCAAAATGCTGCTTATCATGAAGAGGTCTTGGGTGTATTGAACAATAAACAATACATAAAAATAACTTGGATATGAATAATTTGAAGGTAATAGAGGGCATTATATATACATATACATTATATTGCATGCATACATGTATACATATGTACACATATATATGTAATATCATGTGTGTATGTATGCATGTGTGTTTGTATATAAATTTTTTGCTAGAGGTAAGGTTACCACAGTCAAAGGGCAGAAGAAATTTAAAAAGGGAATCTAAAATTTTCATTTTTCTCTCAGAGCTGTTGACATCCACTAAACAATTAACATTTCAAGGAGAAGTAAATCAAAGATGATCCAGGTAGAATTTCTGTGAAGTTCAGAAGCCAAGTAAAGTCTTAGTAGGAAATCACAGCAACCAAAATGAGAAGCATGATTTCCAACTTTCATAAGGCTGTACCCAATGAAAATGATAAAGAATAGAGTAAAAGGCACCTGAATGTAAAGAGCTAGAGGAAGAATTAGTGGCCCTGGGGCATGATTTTATGTTAGAGGATAAAGAGAATTGTCCTGACTGGACTGCTTATGCCTCCAATAGTGCTTGTCTTTGCTTTCACTGCTGACTTAGATTTTTAAGAGACAGAACCTTGTGGTTTCTTCAGTCTTTGGTTGCTTAGTGTACCGCATTGCAGATCTGTTGCCCAGTGAGGAAAGACAGTAAAATCACGTCATGGGGGAATGCACTTCAAAAAGCTAAAATGTATTTGATGTGTGTATATGGTATATTCAAACAACTTTTCTTATTTTTATTTTCCCTTTTTTGACATTGTCCTTCAATCCCTCTTTCATGCTCCTTGTTAAATTGTTAACTCAGTCGATTTATTTGGTATGAGTGTTGGTGAGAGCTCATTTTTATCATAGTGGAAACCAGGCCTGCTCACAGGCACATAATGAAATTGCGTAAATATACTCTTAGCTTGGAATCTAATTTATTTTTCCTGTTCATTATGGGGTAGAAGGCCATTATGAAATGTATAACTTTTTTTTCACAGTGCTGGAATTGAAAGGTTCTTTTTATTCTGATGATTTTGTCCTGATTCAATTTAAAGCTGGTTAGAGCTCAACTACTGTAGCGTAATTGACAAAGATCAGTGTGAGTTGTAATGCTAATGTCTTGTCTGCAGCTTCCATGAGTTAAGAAGAGCATAGGTTAAACAAATCATTTCCAACAGAAAGCATTTGAACCTGAGGTAGCCACTAGGATCTCTAGAGAAGAGGGGGAAATGTCCCCTGGCCAAATGGCATTTAGTATCCATGCCTTTCTTTATCCCCAGCACTTAGCATAGTGCCTGGAACTTACAAGGTACTTAATAAATATTTATTTATTCACTGAAGTCAAGAGTGGCCTCACCTAAGGAGAGTCTAACCAGTAATTTTCTTAGATTAAAACAATCCAACTAGAAATGTTAGTTCTCGGACAGATAGAATCGTAGGACCACAGCATGTTAGAGTTAAAAGAGATCTTGGAACATAGGATGTTAGAACTGGAAGGGGACCTTAGAGAATGTTTAGCCTGGTTGCCAAATGAGGAAACTGAGTCCCAAGTAACTTACCTAGGTCACACAACTATCAGAGGCATAACTAAGACTAAAACTCAGTTTTCTGACTTTCATTTCAATATTCTTTCTTTACATCACACTGTATTTCTGCTACAAAGCAGGTAAGGAATACAAAATTAAAAACAAAATTAAAACAAATCCCTGCCTTAGGGAGCTTACACTCAAATAAGGAAGCTAATTGTTGTTTAGTTGTTTTCCAGTTGTGTCTGACTCTTCATGACCCCTCTTTTTGGAGATTTTATTGGTGATACTGGAGGGGTTTGTCATTTCCTTCTCCAGCTCATTTTATAGATGAGGAAACTGAGGCAAATAGCGTTAAATGACTTGCCCAAAGTCATACAGCTAATAAGTGTCTGAGGCCATGTTTGAATTTGGGTCTGACCCCAGATCAGGTGCTCTGGGCACTGTGCCACCTAGTTGTTCCAAAAGGGAAGCTAAGATATGTACAAAAGTAACTATGATTCAAAGCAGCATGTAACTAGCTAGAAAAAGAAAGGCCAGCTCCAGTGCAACAAAAATTTTGAGAAGGGAGAAAGCAATTTGATGATGGGTACGTGAGAGTTTGGGGGTCAAGGATAACAGAAGACTTCCTACAAGAGGGGCTTGGATCTTAAAGTAAAGAATAGATTTCAACTATCACAAGATAAGGGAGGTTGATAGTCTGTTCTGAGCATTAGATATAGTACAAACAAAGGCATAGGAATTGGAAAATAGCAGAACTAGAATGAATGGAAAATATAAGTATCTCAGTTTACTTGGAATATAGAAGCAGTGAGGTGGTATAATGGACAAAAACACTGGGCTTTGAGCAAAGTCTCACCCTGGACCTTCAATAGCTGTTTGTTTTTGGGAAAGTCATTTGACCTATCTCAGTTTCTTCAAGTGTAAAATGGGGATAGTAGCAGCACCTACCTCAAAAGATTGTTGAGAAGATTAAAAAACAATATTGGTAAAACACTTCCCACATAGTAGGCACTTAAGAAGTATTTGTTTCCTTGTTTTTTGTGTGTGTGAAAGGGAGAAGTGTGAAATAACACTCGAAAGGTAGCCCCAAGGAATTCCCTTAGCTTCTTCAACTGTAAAATGAAAATAATAATAGCACCTCCTCCCTTTGTGAGGATAAAATGAAGTAATATTTGTCAAGTACTTTGCAAACCTTAAACTGCTACTCTTATTTTTGTTATTATGGTCATCCTCATCTCCTCAAGGATCCACCAAGAACATTTTAGTTGTCTTTATTTGTTAAAGTCATTTGGATTTTAAAAAAATCTGGACTCATTTGATTGGTATAGGTGAAGCTATGGTTAGTGGGAAGAGTTTCCATTCTGTATTTTCACTAAGTGTGAACATGGTTTTTTATACAGGCACATATGCATGCATATAACCCACATATTTCCCATCATTTCTTAGGGTCTAACCACTGCAGAAGAATTTGAAGGATGCTTTTCCTTTTGTGAATCAACAGCAGGTTGGGAGTCCTAGTGTAAATGTTATTGACTGTGCTTTACGCTTCTCCTTAAGGCAGATTAAGCCGCTGATGGCTTTCAGGAAGAAATTGATTTGTCATAATGATTTTTTTAAAGAACCAAACAATGAAATGTAGAATCTCCATCCTTGAAGTTCTTCAAGAAAAAAGACTATAGGGCTGACTTGACCAGGGACATTCATAGTCATGTGACCCTAAAGCAATAGCTTCCACTGCAATTAACTAAAAGAATGACTCCTATATCCTTATAGCTAGTAAACAATAATTTTCTAATAAAGGAATATATAGTACCACACATAATAGCTATCCATTGAATTAGTTAAAATAAACAAAAAACTTAAAAACAAAGGCAGAAAATAGGCATCCTTCAGCAGCCAGACTTTCACTTGCTTCAGCACAACGCTGGGCAAATAGGCAGCCTCTAGAGGCCAGACTGCCATATGCTTCAGTATAGCCCCAGGGAAATGCAGAAACACCCCACCTGGACTCAGCCCATTCCAGACACCACTACTAGGACTCCAGCTCAGCACCAGGTAAGCTGCCAAACCCTTATGGCCTCCAGCAGCACCAACTAATCCCACCCCATCCCCTGAACAGAACACCGCATGAAAGGGTCCACCATGGGCCTCAGGGCAACATCAGTTCAGGGAGCAGTGTCCATTCCACTCTGGGAGCAGAGCTCAAATTTAAAAGAAAGGGAAAAGGCAAAAAAAGTTTTAGAAAAAACCAACAGAAAAAGAATTTGACCATAGAAAGTTATTATGGTGACAGGGAAGATCAAGATACAAACTTAGAAGATGACAACAATGTCAGAACACCCATGGGAAATGCCTCAAAGAAAAATGGGAAGTGGTCTTAAGCCCACAAAGAACTCATGGAAGAGCTCAAAAAGAACTTAAAAATCACATAGGAGAAGTAGAAGAAAAATTGAGATAAGAAATGAGAATGATGAAAGAGAATTCTGAAAAAAAGGAATCAACAGCTTAGAAAAAGAAAAAACTGCTTAAAAAGAAGAATTGGCCAAATGGAAAAGGTGATACAAAAATCCACCAAAGAAAACAACACCCTAAAAAGTACAGTTGGCCAAATGGAAAAGGAAGTACAAGAGTTAACTGGGGAAAACAACTCCTTAAAAGTTAAAAAGAGGGTGGGGGGAAGCCAAGATGGCAGAGTAAAAGTAGAGATTTGCTTGAGCTCTCACCCAAACCCCTCCAAAGAATGACCCTAAACAAATTGTAGAGCAGCAGAACCCACAAAAAAACTGAGTGAAACAAATTTCCAGCCCAAGACAACCCAAATGATCAACAGGAAAGATCTGTTGCACCAGGCTGAAAGAGATCAGTCCAGTGTGAGTGTACTCCAGTGAACACAGAGCAGGCCTCAGGGGACTGAATCACTGGCAGCTGAGGTGGTTTCCAAACTTCTCAACCCATGAATGCCAAAAACAACTTAGAAGATCAGTGGGAAAGATCTCTTGGTTGTGGGTGAGAAAGGAGCTCTAGTTCTAGCCCCAGCGTAGCCCTGGGGTGGCAGTGGCAGTGACAGTGGTGGCTGCTTCCAGAACTCTCAGCCCACAAATATATAGGAATTGAATAACCAATCAAAAAGAGATTACAGGGATCACTTTGCTGGCACTGAAGCAGGATTCTGTTGCTTTACCCATACGTAGATCTGGGTAGCGTTCCTGGGTGACAGTACTGGGGTGAGGAGGAACACTGACATAGCAGAGCTTGTGACAGCAGTGGAGAAGGAACCCTCCTCACAGTTCCAGGATAGAAAAGAATGCTTGTGGTCACTCACTGAACAGAGTACAGGCCAGGAGAGGAGTAAACACCTCTCCTTAGATCATACCACCTTGGAAGAACTGAAAACTTACAGATCCCTAGAAGTATCTCTGAAAACAGATGCACAAACCCCCTGAAGCTTGGGACAATAAACCCTCCACACTGCAGGCAGTGCCCTACCTTAACAAAGAGTTAAAAAGCCAAGTAACTGGCTGGGAAAATGAGCAAACATGGAAAAAACTTCAGATTATAGAATCTAACTTTGGTGACAAGAAAGATCAAAACATATAACCAGAAGAAGACCACAAAGTCAAAGCTCGTACATCGAAAGACTTCAAGAAAAATATGAATTGGTCTCAGGCCATGGAAGAACTCAAAAAGGATTTTGAAGAGACGAATGGGAGGTGGAGCCAACATGGAGGAGTAGAAAGACAGACCTATAGGAACTCCTCCACATAGCCCATAAAATACCTGTAAAAAATTGTTCTAAGCAAATTCTAGAGCAGCAGAAGTCAAAAAACAACAGAGGGAAAGAGATTTCCAGCCCATGACATCCTGGAAGTCTGACAGGAAAGGTCTATCACACCAGGCATGGAATGGGGCACAGCCCAGCATGGGACACATGGCACAGCAAGGACAGGATGAGGAACTAGCTTCAGGGAGCCACCACCAGCAGCAGTTTCCAGATTGCTCAACCCACAAATGCCACAGACAGCTTCAAAAGTCAGTGAGAAAGCTTCACCCAGGAGAAGGGAATGTGGTCTGGACCACCTGTAGCAACCACTGCAGAGGGAGCATCCATTTTTGGAGCCCTCTGCATAAAACCCCTGAGGGAAATGAGTCACTGATTTGAATCTCAGCCCTGAGCCTGGCCCTGGGGTGAGGAGGACAGCTGGTGTGATGGAGCTGGAGGCGGTTGTGTAGAGGGAATTCTACTCCCAGATTCTGGGTAGAAAAGTTTTTGGTTGCTCCCAGACCAGTCCACAGGCCAGGAGAGGAGTAAACTCCTCTCCCTTGATTGTTGAACCTTGGAGGAAATGAGAACTTTACAGGTCCCCAGAGTATGCCTTCCTCTTGACAAAGGACTCAAAAGTCAAGTAACTGACTGGAAAAATGCCCAAAAAAGGGGGAAAAATAAGACAATAAAAGGTTACTTTCTTAGTGAACAGGTATTTTCTTACATCCTTTCAGATGAGGAAGAACAATGCATACTGTCAGAGGAAATCTAGGTTTCTGCATCCAAAACATCCAAAATAAATATGCAGTAGTTTCAGGCCATGGAAGAACTCAAAAAGGATTTTGAAAATCAAGTAAGAGAGGTGGAGGGAAAATTGGGAGGAGAAATGAGAGTGATGCAAGAAAATCAGGAAAAGTGAGTCAACAGCTTGCTAAAGGAGATGCAAAAAATGCTGAAGAAAATAACACCTTTAAAAATAGACCAACTCAAATGGAAAGAGGCCCAAAAAGCCAATGAGGAGAAGAATGCTTTAAAAAGTAGAATTAGCCAAATGGAAGAGGAGGTTCAAAAACTCACTGAAGAAAATAGTTCTTTAAAAATTAGAATGAAGCAGGTGGAAGCTAATGACTTTATGAGAAACCAAGAGATAAAAAAACAAAGCCAAAAGAATGAAAAAATAAAAGATAATGTGAAAAATCTCGTTGGAAAAACAACTGATCTGGAAAAAGATCCAGGAGAAACAATTTAAAAATTATGAGACTACCTGAAAGCCATGAAAAAAAGAGCCTAGACATCATCTTTCATGAAATTTTCAAGGAAAACTGCCCTGATATTCTAGAGCCAGAGAGCAAAATAAATATTGAAAGAATCCACTGATCACCTCCTGAAAGAGATCCAAAAAGAGAAACTTCTAGTCAAATTCCAGAGTTCCTAGGTCAAGAAGAAAATATTACAAGCAGCTAGAAAGAAACAATTTGAGTATTGTGGAAATGCAATCAGGATAACACAAAATCTAGCAGCTTCTACATTATGGGATCAAAGGGTTTGGAATATGATATTCCAGAAGTCAAAGGAACTAGAATTAAAACCAAGAATTACTTACCCAGAAAAAGGGAGTATAATACTTCAGGGGAAAAATTGGTAATTCAATGAAATAGAGGACTTTCAAGCATTCTTGATAAGAAGACCAGAACTGAAAAGAAAATCTGACTTTCAATTGCAAGAATGAAATATGAAAAGATAAACAGGAAAGACAAATTATAAGGGACTTTCTAAAGTTGAACTGTTTACATTCCTACATGGAAAGATAATATTTATAACTCTTGAAACTTTTCTCAGTATTTGGGTACTTGGAGGGATTATACACACTCACCCCCTCCCTATATATATATATGTATATATATATATATATATATATATATATATATATATATATATATATATATATATATATATATATATATATATATATATAGACAGAGAGCACAGTGTGAGTTGAATAAGAAGGGGATGATATCTAAAAAAATAATGTTAAGGGGTGAGAGAGGAATATATTGAGAGGAGAAAGGGAGAAATGGAATTGGACAAATTATCTCTCATAAAAGAGGCAAGAAAAAGCTTTTTCAGTGGAGGAGAAAAGGAAAGATGTGAGAGGGAAAAAGTGAACCTTACTCTCTTCACATTTGGCTTAAGGAGGGAATAACATACATACTCAATTTGGTATGAAAATCTATCTTACGCTACAGGAAAGTAGGGGAGAAGGGGATAAGTGAGGTGGGGGGATGATAGAAGGGAGGGCAAATGGGAGAAGGGGGTAATTAGAAGTAAATACTTTTGGGAAGAGACAAGGTCAAAAGAGAGAATAGAATAAATGGGAGGCAGGATAGGATGGAAGGAAATATAGTTAGTATTATACAACATGACTATTATAAAAGTCTTTTGCAAAGGTACACGTATATAGCCTATATTGAATTGCTTGTCTTCTCAATGGGGATAGCTGGGGAGGGAGGGAGAGAAGTTGAAATTCAAAGGATTATGAATGAATGTTGAGAATTGTTTTTGCATACAGCTGGGAAATAAGAAATGCAGGTCATGTGGTATAGAAATCTGTCTTGCCCTACAGAAAAGAGAGAAGATGGGGATAAGGGAAGAGAGGGATGTGAAAGAAGGGAGAGCTTATTGAGGGAAGGGGTAATCAGAATGCAAGGTGTTATGGGGTCGAGGAGGGGAGAGATGGAGAGAAAATTTGGAACTCAAAGTTTTGTGGAAATGAATGTTGGAAACTAAAAATAAATAAATAAACATTAAAAAAAGATTTTGAACATAAAATAAGAGAAGTAGAGGCAAAATTGGAAAGAGAAATGAGAGTGCTGCAGGCAAATCTTGAAAAACAAGGCAACGGGGTATTAAAGGAGGTGAAAAAAATACGCAAGAATGTATGACCTTAAAAATAGTTTAGATCAAATGGCAAAAGAGATCCAAAAAGCCAATGAGGAGAAGAATGCCTTAAAAGTGGAATTGACCAAATGGAAAAGGATGTAAAAAAAGTTACTAAAGAAAATAATTCCTTCAGAATTATAATGGAGCAAATGAAAGTTGATGACTCTGTGAGAAATCAAGAAATTATAAAACAAAACCAAAGTAATGAAAAGATAGAAGACAATGTGAAATGTCTCATTGGAAAAACAAATGACCTGGAAAACAGATCCAGGAGATATAATTTTCAAATTTGACTACCTGAAAGCCATGATCAAAAAGAGAGCCTCCACATCATCTTTCAAGAAATTATGAAGGAAAACTGCTCTAATATTCTAGAATGAGAGGGGAAAATAGAAATAGAAAGAATCCACTGATCACCTCATGAAAGAGATCAGAATTCTGAAAGTAAAACTTCCAGTAAAGTTATAGTCAAATTCCAGACTTCCCAGGTCGAGGAGAAAATATTGCAAACAGCCAGAAAGAAAAAATTCAAGTATTTTGGAACCACAGTCAGGATAATATAAGATTTAGCAACTTCTACTTTAAGAGACTGGAAGGCTTGGAATATGGCATTCTGGAGGTCAAAGAAGCTAGGATTAAAACCAAGAATCAACTACCTAGCAAAACTGAGTATAATACTTTGGAGGGGGTGGGGCGGAATAGACATTCCATGAAATAGAGGACTTTCATGGATCCTTGATAAAAGACTAGAGCTGAATAGAAAATTTGACTTTCAAATACAAGAATCAAGAGAAGCATGAAAAAGTAAACAATAGAGGGGCAGAGCCAAATAAGACAGAGTAAAAGCAAGAACTTCCTGGAGCTTTCACCCTAAGCCTTCCATATACCTGTAAAAAATAAATTACTCTAAACAAATTCTAGAGCTATGGAACCCACAAAATGCCAGAGTGAAAGAAATCCCCAGCCCAAGATAGTCTGGAAAATCAATGGGAAGGATTTTTTGTACTAGGGAGTGGAGCACAGTCTGGTGTGGGCTGCATCAGCACAAACGAGATGGAACCAGCCTTGGGACTGTATCATTGGCAACTGTGGTAGTTTCCAGACTTCTCAACCCACAAATGCCAAAAAGGTCAGTGGGAAAACTGTGGAACCTGAGTGAAAGAAGAGCACATGGTCTGGCTAGGTTCAGCCCCAGCTTCAGCATGATGGGTACTGTGGAGGCTGCAGCAACAGCAGTGGTGGCAGAGCTTGCTTCTGGAGCTCTGACCCACAGAGAGTGGAGGATTGAACTGCTGATACAAAATCCATGAAGCCTGGGACAGTACACCCACCCCCATCCACTCCCACAGTGGAAGCAGAGATCTACCTTGACACAGAGTTAGAAAGTCAAGTGTTTGACTGAGACGATGAGCAAACGTCTTAAAAGAACTCAGACTATATACTCTTACTTTGCTGACAAGGAACATCAGGGAATACAACCAGAGGAGGACAGCAGCGTCAAAGATCCTACATCAAAAGCCTCCAAGTGGAATATGAATTGGTTGCAGGCCATGGAGAAGCTCAAAAAGATTTTGAAAAATCAGGTAAGAGAAGTAGAGGAAAAAGTGGGAAGAGAAATGAGAGTGATGCAAAAAAATCATGAAAATCGAGCCAACAGCTTGCTACAGGAGACCCCTCAAAATACTGAAGAAAATAACACCTTAAAAAAAAGACTAACCCAAAAGGCAAAAGAAGTCCAGAGTCAATGAGAAGAATGCCTTAAAAGGCAGAATTGGCCAAATGGAAAAGGAGGTCCAAAAGCTCACTGAATAAAATAATTCCTTCAAAATTAGAATGGAGCAAATAGAGGCTAATGACTTTATGAGAAATCAAGAAATTATAAAACAGAACCAAAAGAATGAAAAAAATAGAAGATAATGTGAAATATATCATTGGAAAAACCACTAACCTGGAAAATAGATTGAGGAGAGATCATTTAAAAATTATTGGACTATCTGAAAGCCATGTTCAAAAAAAGAACCTAGACATCATCTTTAAAGAAATTATCAAGGAAAACTGCCCTGATATTCTAGAACAAGAGGAAAATAGAAATTGAAAGAATCCACTCATAGCTTCTTGAAAGAGATCCCAAAAGGAAAACTGCTAGGAATGTTGTAGCCACATTGCAGAGTTCCCAGGTCAGGGAGAAAATATTGCAAGCAGTGAAAAAAGAAATAATTCATGTATTGTGGAAATGCAATGAGTATAACACAAGATCTAGCAGCTTCTACATTAAGGGATCAAACAGCTTGAAATACAATATTCTGGACATCAGAGGAGCTAGGATTAAAAACAAGAATCACCTATCCAGCAAAACTGAGCATAATATTTCAGGGGAAAACATGGACATTCAATGAATTAGAGGACTTTCAAGCATTCTTGATGAAAAGGCCAGAGCTCAATAGAAAATTTGACTTTCAAATACAAGACTCAAAAGAAGCCTGAAAAGGTAAACAGGAAAGAGAAATCATAAGAAACTTACTAAAGTTGAACTGTTTATATTCATACATGGAAAGATGACATTTGTAACTCATGAGATCTTTCTCATTATTAGAGTAGTTGGAGGAAATAGATAGATAGATAGATAGATAGATAGATAGATAGATAGATAGATAGATGATAGATAGATAGATATCTAGGGCACAGGGTGAGTTGAATATGATGGGATAATTTCTAAAATAAAATTAAAGGGTGAGAGAGGAATGTACCGGGAGAAGGAGAAAAGAGAGGTAGAATGGAGTAAATTATCTCACATAAAAGAGGCAAGAAAAGAAGAGGGGGAGAACATGAGAGGAAATGAGTGAACCTTACTCTCCTTGAATTTGGCTTAAGGAAGTAATAACATACACACTCATTTGCCTATGAAAAGTGTGTGAGGGAGGAAAGGTATAAGAGATGGGGAAATGAAGGAAGGGAGGGCAAATTGCAGAAAGAGGTAATCAAAAGCAAACACTTTTGAAGAAGGACAGTCAAAGGAGAGAATAGAATATATGGGAGGCAGGATAGGAGGGAGGGAGATATAGTTAGTCTTTCACAGCATGACTGTTATGGAAGTATTTTGTATGGCTACACATATATAACCTATATCAAATTGCTTGCCTTCTCAATGAGGGTGGGTGGAGAGGGAAGAAGGAAGAGAATTTGGAATTCAGTTTTAAGAAACAAATGTGAAAAATTATTTTTACATGCAACTGGGAAATAAGATACACAGGCAATGGGGTATAGACATCTATTTTACCCTATAGTAAATAGAAGGAAAAGGGGAGAAGAGAAGGAGAGGGTGATAGAAGGGAGGGCAGACTGGGGGAAAGAGTAATCAAAATGCATTAGTCATGTGGTGGGGAGAGGGAAGTAATGGGGAGAAAATTTGGAACTCAAAGTCTTGTAGAAGTGAATATTGAAAACTAAAATAAATAAATAAATAGATGTGAAAATAAATTACAGTTGGGCAAATGGAAGCTAATGACTCTATGAGATATCAAGAATTAATCAAATTCTAAAGAATGTAAAAGTGGAAGAAAATGTAAAGTATCTCATTGGAAAAAACAACTGACCTTGAAAATAGATCCAAGAGAGACATGTTAGAATCACTGGACTATCTGGAAGCTATAATCAAAAAGAGGACCTAGACAGCATCTTTCAAGAAGTTATCAAGGAAAACTGCCCTGATATCCTAACCAGAGGGCAAAATAGGCAATACAAGAATCCACCAGTCACTTCAGGAAAGAGATCCCAAAAGAAAGACTCTAAAGAGCACTATAGTCAAATTACAGGAAAACTGCTGCAAGAGGCCAGAAAAAACAATTAAAATATGAGGGAGTCACAATCAAGATTACACAGTGCTTAGCAGCTACAATATTTAAGGATTCGAGGTTAGGGAACATGATATTCCAGAAGGCAAAGGAACTGTGCCTATAACCTAGATTCACCTACCCAGTGAAAGTGAGCATAATATTCTGAGGAAAAAATGGTTATTCAATGAAACAGAAAGATTTCAGGCTTTCATAAGAAGACCAGAATTGATCAAAAAATTTTACCTCTAGTGTTAAGACTTAAGAGAAGTGTTAACATCTTCTTGTGTGTTTGTCCTTCATTGCCAAAGACCATGCCATCAGAGAAATAATGACATGACTTGCACTTGACTTTGTTTTGAGTGAGGGAGGGCTGTGCAGGTCACCAGCTTCACTTCTCCTCCAGAGCCATCTGAATCCAGTGACCAGATATTCATCAGGATGACTGGAGATGACCCAGGATGAGGCAATTGGGGTTAAGTGACTTGCCCAAGGTCACACAGCTTTTGAGTGCCAAGTGTCTGAGGTGAGATTTGAACTCAGGTCCTCCTGACTCCTGCACTGGTGCTCTATCCACTGTACCACCTAGCTGCCCTAAAGCCTTAGCAAGTAAAAAGGGAAAAGAAAATATCAAAATTCAATGGAGCTGAACTGCTTACATCTCTACATTGGAAGATGATGTTTGTAATTCTTTAAAAAAGTATCACTAATAATACAACTAGAAGGAGCATGCATAGACAGAGGGTATGAGTATAAGGTGAATTTGAAGAAATGACAAAATAAAATTAAGGGATGAGAAAGAGGAGTATACTGGATATAGAAGAAAGGGAGAGAGTAGAATGGGGTAAATTATTCCACATGAAGAAAAGCAACAGACCTATTATAGTGGAAGGGGAAATGGGAGGATGGGTGATGAGCATCTCTTGAACGTTGCTCTCATTACTATTGGCTCAAAGAGGGAATGATATACACAATCAGTTGCATATAGAAATCTATCTAATTGGACAGGAAAGGAAGAGATTAAGTAAAGGCAGGAGAGTGGGGGAACTGACAGAGGAGAGGGCAGACCAGGGGAGGTGGTAAACAGAAACAAAACATTGTTGAAGAGGGAAAGGGTGAAAGGAGACAGAGAGGACAAACAGGAGAAAAATAGGATAGAGGGAAATACACAGTTAGTAATCATAACTGTGAAGGAGATGAAATCTCCTATAAAAAAGAAATGGATAGCAGAATGGATCAAAAACCAGAGTTCTACAACATGTTTATAAGAAACATACTTGAAGCAGAGACAGACATAAAGTAAAGATAAGGGACTGGAGCAGAATCTATTATGCTTTAGCTGAAGTAAAAAAAAAAAAAAGAAGCAAGGTTCGCAATACTGATTGCAAACAAAGCAAAAGCAAAAATAGACCTAATTAAAAGTGATTAGAAGGGAAACTACATCTTGCTAAAAGGTACAATAGGTTATGTGGTACTATCAGTACTAAATATATGTGCACCAAGTGGTATAGCATCCAAATTCTTAAGGGAAAAGTTAAGTGAATTACAGGTTCATGACCAAACAAGAGATGGAGAACATTACAAAATGCAAAATAGATAATTTTGATCATATTAAATGAAAAAGGTTTTGCACAAACAAAACTAATGCAACCAAGATTAGAAGGAAAGCAGAAAGCTGGGAAACAATTTTTATAGAAATTGTCTCTGATAAAAACCTCATTTCTAAAATATATAGGGAACAGAGTCAAATCCATTCCCCAATTGATATGTGGTGAAAGGATATGAACAGGTAGTTTTCAGATGAAGAAGTCAAAGTTTTATCTAAATCACTCTTGATTAGAGAAATACAAATTAAAACAACTCTGACATACCACCTCACACCTATGAGATTGTTAACATGACAGAAAAGGAAAATGATAAATGTCGTAGAGGATGGTGGAAAATAAGGACACTAATATACTGTTGGTTGAGTTGTGAATTGATCCAACTATTCTGGAGAGCAATTTGGAACCATGCCCCAGGGGAAATGAAATTGCATACCCTTTGATCCAATAATACCACTACTAGGTCTGTATCCGACAGAAATTATAAAATGGTCCTATGGGTACAAAAAATGTTTATAGCAGCCCTTTCTGTGGTGACAAAGAATTGGAAATTGAGGGGATGCCCATCAATGGAGGGAATGACTGAACAAGCTGTGGTAATTAAAAGTAATGGAATATTTTTGTGTAATAACAAATGATGAGTAGGCAGATTTCAGAAAAACCTAGAAAGGCTTGCATGAACTGATGCAAAATGAAATCAGCAGAACCAGAAAAACACTGTATACAATATCAGCAACAGTGTGTCATGATCAGGTATGAATGACTCAGCTTTTCTTAGTAACACAATGATTCAAGACAAGCACAAAGGAAAATGCTATCCACATCCAGATAAAGAACTGATGGACTCTGAATGCACTTTTTTATTAATTAATTTTATTTATTTTCAGTGTTCTACAATAACTACCATATAACATAGATTATTATTTTCCCCTCCCTCCGCCCTACCTGCCCTCTCCCTCCCCTAGATGGCATGCAATTTTGTATAGTTTCTGCACATAGATTCCTATTAAATACATTTTCACTATAGTCATGCTGTGTTGAAGAATTAAAATGAGTGGGAGAAATCATCTAACAAACCAAAATGCAACACGCACACACACACACACACACACAATGATTTGCCACATTCTGTGATTGAATTCCATAGTTCTTTCTCTGGATGTGGAAGGCATTTTGCCTTAGAAGACCATTGGGAATTTTTTTTTAAGTCCTTGCATCTCAATGTAGTTCCAAGTCTACCAGAAAAAACTCTCGCACACTGTGGTTGTTGCTGTGCACAAAGTTCTCCTGGTTCTGCTCCTTTTGCTCAGCATCAGATCATATGAGTCTTGCCAGGCCTCTCTGAAGTCTTTGTTCATCATTTCTTAGAGCAAAATAGTATTCCATTACATTCATAAATCATAATTTATTCAGCCATTCCCCAGTTGATGGGCATCCCCTTGATTTCCAGTTTTTGGCCACCACAAAGAGAGCTGCTATAAATATTTTTTGTACATGTGGGACCCTTTCCCATTTTCATGATCTCTTTGGGATATAGTCCTAGAAGAGATATTGCTGGGTCAAAGGGTATGCACATTTTTGTAGCCCTTTGGGCATAATTCCAAATTGCTCTCCAGAGTGGTTGGATCAGCTCACAGCTCCACCAACAGTCTATTAGTGTTCCAACTCTCCCACATCCTCGGCAACATTTATCATTTTTTTATTCTTTTTAAAATTTTTTTATTCTTTTTTCCCCCTTTTGATCTGTTTCTTCTTTTCATCACTATGACTAATATGGAAATATGTTTTATGTGATACCACATGCATAACATATATCAAATTGCCTACCATTTTAAGAAGAGGGAAGGAGAGGAAGGGAAGGAGAAAAATTTAAAACTCAAAATCTTGTAAAAATGAATGCTAAAAATTATCTTGATATGTAATTGGGGAAAAAATAAAATACTATTAGACAAAAACAAAACCAACAAGGAAACAACATTATATTGAGAAGAGAGTTCTGGGCTTAGAGTCAGGAAGACTTGAGTTCAGAGTATACCACTGACATGACCCTGAGTGAGTCACTCAAACTCTCTTCCTCAGGCTATTTCCTAGGATTTGCTAGTCTATGGGAAAGAGTTCCCTCACAATGAAGAGATCCTAGGGAACATGTCTTAAACTTTTTCCTATAGCCTACCAATCACCACTCTAGCACCTAGCCAGAACTTGTAGAATTTATTGTTGCTGTTGTTCCAAACATTTAATTTCATTGCAATTCCTGGGGAGAAAACTCCTACCAATATACATGGACAATTGTTGTGCAAATTATAGTCTTAAGGAGTTGTACATTGTAGCTACTAAATATTTGCTGTTGATGGACTGTCTTATGTTATGTTGGACAAATGACATGATTGAAGTGATCTTATCTATAAAACAGTGTCAGTAATTTCTGCCTTCCAAGATTCTTAGGAGAATGACTGAGGGAAGAGGCTTCCAGAGTAGGATACACACACACACACACACACACACACGCACACACACACACACACACACACACACACACACACATACAATGGTGTCATTAAGTCTGCTGGGGCAAGAGAGGACATATGTTACTTCCAATAAGACCTTCTGAAGGTTTTAAATGTTAGAAAGGAGGCAATGAGATAGGATGCCAGAAGCCTACTATGGACTATTCCAGGGATCAAGATCAATGACATGCTACCTTGTGCATCTGTCCTTCAGAGTGATGAATTTTCTTTTCTGACATATTTTTATAAAAATATATTTTTGAGCAATGTCTAAGCAGAGCCATTTAACTTGGCAGTGTTACATACTAAAGAGATTTATAGGACCACTTAACCTTCTGCTACATTGAATTACACAGGAAAGCACATACTAGGTTTATGTGGAACTGACAATGGCCTATTTTTGACTATGATTAGTAAATTGGTGGGTTTCTGGGGTCATATTGTCAAGCCAAGGAAATAGCAATTATATTCCTCAATATAGGATCAGCTTTAATCATAGCCATGGATGTAGGTAGGGATGGAAACATTTCAAGGGTGAAAGCATTGAAGGAGCTGGCAGAGTGAATGCCCTAAGGTTTAGGGAAACTGGTGTGGAGCATACTGAATGGATGTAGTTCATATGCCTAACTTTTGGTGGACAAAGACAACATATAGGAGCACAACCTCTCCCATCCTCCTCTTAGCCCCTGTTCCCGTGAACAACATGACTGTCAGCTCTCAGTGGAGGGAATGCAGCCCCTATTCCCAGGAGCTGAATTTGTGGATGATTTATGTATGTACCTATGACGTGGTGAAGATCAGTGGATGGTTGTTGGCAGGGTTGATGGAGGGAGCTCAAGAAGCAGAGAATAGCTCATGTGACTCTTTTCCTCCAGTCTAATAATAATCACAGCTGTAACTAGGGCAAAGTGATTGTAGCTTTGTCCTAGGGCATTGACATTGGAGTCCTTCTCTGAGTCTGTGCACCCTTGCTCAGACCAGACTACTAATCTTAAAGGACTCTGTCACCATTGTCACATCCACACTCTCTGGAATGGTATAACTTCACCCAACCAATGTGGACTACCTATATAATTACACTTGGCCTAGCGACTCATGGTATATAAGATATCTGGAATCAGGGATGATAACTCCCTGCCACTGAATTTGCCCTGGGAGCCAGAATTCCTAATTATAGCTCAGGTGAGGGGGATGATAACTAACATTTAAATGACAGTTGCTAGTTTGAAATTACTTTTCTTAAGTGAGTATGTGAGGTATGTAGTGTGAGTATTGTACATTTTACTGCCTCTCCTGAAGTCCTGTTCTTTTGCTTTATGGTGGCAAGGAAGTTACCTTGGGCTTGCTTTAGCAAATTCTACTAAGGTAAGGAGGCATTGATTATTAACCTGGTGACAGAGTGTTCTAGACAGATTGCAGCTGTTTTCTTCCACTTTGGAGAGGATTATTACTGAGGATTGCTGCAGGAAGATGGATTTTCCAATATAAAGAATGACCAGTTACTAAGAAATATAGAGGCTGCAGTCTTCATCAATAACCATTTATTAAGCACTTACTGCATGCAAGACATTGTGCTAAGTACTGGGGCTGCTTAGGGTCACACTTTTAAAAAATTCAAAGGTCATTCTTTTCTCAAATTTTGCTTGAAAATGAAGATTTATTTATATTTTTAGTTCTAAATTCAATCCCTTCCTCTAGCCTCTCTCCACACCATTGAGAAGACAAGAAATATGATATCTCTTGTACGTGTGAAGTCCTACAAAACTTTTGCATATTAGAAATGTCTCTTCTCTTTCCTCTCTGCCTCCCCCCCAAAAAACCGCAAGGAAAATAAAGAAAAAATATGCTTCATTCTGCACTCGTAGTCTTTCAGTGTTCTATATGGAAGTGGATCCCATTTTACATTATGAGTTCATTGGAGTTGTGGTTATCCATTATATTGATCAGAATTATTAAGTCTATCACACTGAATTATCTTTAGATATTTTTCTGTATTGATTGTTCAGGGTCTGTTCACTTTTACTTTGTATCAGTTAATATAAGTCTTGCCAGGTTTTTCTTAAACCATCCTCTCCATCATTTATTTTTTTTAAAATTTATTTATTTATTTATTTAACTTTTAACATTCATTTTCACAAAAAATTTTGGGTTCCAAATTTTCTCCCGTTTTGTCTCCTCCCCCCACCCCAAAACACCAAGCATTCTAATTGCCCCTATCACCAATCTGCTCTCTCTTCTATCATCCCTCTCTGCCCTTGTCTCCATCTTCTCTTTTGTCCTGTAGGGCCAGATAACTTTCTATACCCCTTTACCTGTATTTCTTATTTCCTAGGGGCAAGAACAGTACTCGACAGTTGTTCCTAAAACTTTGAGTTCCAACTTCTCTTCCTCCCTCCCTCCCCACCCCTTACCTTTGGAAGGCAAGCAATTCAATATAGGCCATATCTATGTAGTTTTGCAAATGACTTCCATAATAGTCATGTTGTGTAAGACTAACTATATTTCCCTCCATCCTATCCTGCCCCCCATTACTTCTATTCTCTCTTTTGATCCTGTCCCTCCCCATGAGTGTCAACCTCAAATTGCTCCCTCCTCCCTATGCCCTCCCTTCCATCATCCCCCCCACCCTGCTTATCCCCTTATCCCCCAAATTCCTATATTGTAAGATAGGTTTTCCTACCAAAATGAGTGTGAATTTTATTCCTTCCTTTAGTGGAATGTGATGAGAGTAAACTTCATGTTTTTCTCTCACCTCCCCTCTTTTTCCCTCCACTAAAAAGTCTTTTGCTTGCCTCTTTTATGAGAGATAATTTGCCCCATTCCATTTCTCCCTTTCTCCTCCCAATATATTTCTCTCTCACTGCTTGATTTCATTTTTTTAAGATATGATCCCATCCTCTTCAATTCACTCTGTGCACTCTGTCTCTATGTGTGTGTGCAGGTGCGTGTGCATGTGTGTGTATGTGTGTGTGTGTAATCCCACCCAGTACCCAGATAATGAATAGTTTCAAGAGTTATAAGTATTGTCTTTCCATGTAGGAATGTAAACAGTTCAACTTTTGTAAGTCCCTTATGACTTCTCTTTGCTGTTCACCTTTTCATGCTTCTCTTCATTCTTGTGTATGAAAGTCAAATTTTCTTTTCAGCTCTGGTCTTTTCATCAAGAATGCTTGAAAGTCCTCTATTTCATTGAAAGACCATTTTTTCCCCTGAAGTATTATACTCAGTTTTGCTGGGTAGGTGATTCTTGGTTTTAGTCCTAGTTCCTTTGACTTCTGGAATATCATATTCCATGCCCTTCCATCCCTTAATGTAGAAGCTGTTAGATCTTGTGTTATCCTGATTGTATTTCCACAATACTTGAATTGTTTCTTTCTAGCTGCTTGCAATATTTTCTCCTTGACCAGGGAACTCTGGAATTTGGCCACAATGTTCCTAGGAGTTTCTCTTTTTGGATCTCTTTCAGGAGGTGATCGGTGGATTCCTTGAATACTTATTTTACCCTCTGGTTCTAGAATCTTGGGGCAGTTTTCCTTGATAATTTCGTGAAAGATGATGTCTAGGCTCTTTTTTTGATCATGTCCCATAATTTTTAAATTATCTCTCCTGGATCTATTTTCCAAGTCAGTTGTTTTTCCAATGAGATATTTCACATTATCTTCCATTTTTTCATTCTTTTGGTTTTGTTTTGTGATTTCTTGGTTTCTCATAAAGTCATTAGCCTCCATCTGTTCCATTCTAATTTTGAAAGAACTATTTTCTTCAGTGAGCTTTTGAACCTTCTTTTCCATTTGGCTAATTCTGCTTTTCAAAGCATTCTTCTCCTCATTGGCTTTTTGAACCTCTTTTGCCAATTGAGTTAGCCTATTTTCCAAGGTGTTGTTTTCTTCAGCATTTTTTTGGGTCTCCTTTAGCAGGGTGTTTACTTGTTTTTTCATGCTTTGCTTGCATATCACTCATTTCTCTTCCCAGTTTTTCCTTCACCTCTCTAACTTGATTTTCAAAATCCTTTTTGAGTTCTTCCATGGCCTGAGCCCATTGAGTGGGCTGAGATACAGAAGCCTTGACTTCTGTGTCTTTCCCTGATGGTAAGCATTGTTCTTCCTCATCAGAAGGGAAGGGAGGAAATGCCTGTTCACCAAGAAAGTAACCTTCTATAGTCTTATTTCTTTTCCCTTTTCTGGGCATTTTCCCAGCCAGTGACTTGACTTCTGAATATTCTCTTCACACCCACTTGGCCTCTGGATCCTCCCAGCCAGCTTTGGGGTCTGAGATTCAAATGCTGCTTCCCAGCCTCAGGGCTTTTGGCGGGGTCAGGGCTGCTATTCATTGTGAGATTAAGTTCAAGTGTTCAGGTCGGGGCAGGGCTGCCTCACAGGCTCAATTCCCTCAGGGGATTTATGCAGAGACCTTCAACAATGGATCCAGGCTCCTGCCTGCTTGGGGAGCCCTGGTCTGCTCACGCCTCTGCTGCAGCCTCCCGAGGGGGCTTGAGTTATGGGGGCACCCCACTCCCCTCTCAACCTGCCAAGGAGACCCTCTCACCAACCCCCATCACCTGTGGGTGGAGGGACCCGCACGGCCGCTGGAGATTCCATCCCCGAAGCCTGCTCGGATCTGCTCCTCTCGGTGCCTGCGTGGCCAAGGAGGGCTGGGCTCTGCTCCTGGTCTGGTGCTCGAAGGACCTTTTATGAGAGGTTTGTAGGGCTCTGTGGAACAGAAATCTCATCTGCTCCATTGTTCTGTGGCTTCTGCCTCTCCAGATATTTTATGGGCTGTGGGTTCAGAGCTAGCCTACGTGTGTCTTTCTACTCCACCATCTTGGCTCTGCCCCTCTCCATCATTTATAAATAGCACATTAGTATTAGTATATTATCACATTAATAAACCATAACTTGTTTGGCAGTTCCCTAGTTGATGGACATCCCCTCAGTTTTAAATTCTTTGCTACCACGAAAAGAGCTGTTATAAATATTTATGTACAGATGGGTCCTTTTTATCTTTGATCTCTTTGGGATATAGATATAACAGTATTGTTAAGTCAAAGGGTATGTACAGCTTTGTAGTTCTTTGGACACAGTTCACAATTGTTCTCCAGAATCACTGGACCAGTTCACAATTCCAACAGTACGTTGATATATCTTTCTTTTTTCTCTTTCTCTCATTTCAACCAATTTTATGGGTATGAGATGGTACCTCAGAATTGTTTTAATTTGCATTTTTCTAGTTATTAGGGAGTATTTTTATATGATTACTGATAGCTTTAATTTCTTCTTGTAAAAATTGCCTATTCATATCCTTTGACCATTTGTCAATTGGTGGGGTCCCCCACCCACTTTTAAAATAAATGTTTGGCTCAGTTTGGCTCTGTGTATTTGAGAAATGAGACTTTTATCAGAGAAACTTTCTGTATAATTCCCTAGCCCCCAGTTTCCAGCTTTTCTTCTAATTTTGGCTGCATTGATTTTGTTTGAGCAAAATCTTTTTAATTGTATGTAATCAAAATTATCCATTTTACCTGCTGTGAACTTTTCTATCTTTTGTATGGTTGTAGACTATTCTCTCTGTAATAGGTAATTTCTCTCTTAATTTGCTGATTATATCACCCTTTATGTCTAAATCATATACCTATTTTGAGCTTATCATGGTATGTAATGTAAGATATTTGTCTATGTCTTGTTTCTGTCAGACTACTTTCCAGTTTTCCAAGCAGTTCTTGTCAAATAGTGATTTCTTCACCGATTTGCTGGGATTTTGAGTTTATCAAACACTATGGGCCACTGTGGTCATTTGTTTCTGTATATTGTTACCAAATTTATTCCATTGATAAACCACTCCACTTCTTATCCAGTACCATATTGTTTTGATGCTTACCACTTTGTAATAGAGTTCAAGATCTAGTACTGCTGTGCTCCTTTCCTTCACTTATTTTTTTGTTGTTGTTGATTTCTTTGATGTTCTTGATCTTTTGTTTCTCCAGGTGAAATTTGTTATTGTATTTTCTAGCTGCATAAAGTAGTTCATTGATAGTTTGATTGGTATGGTACTGAATAAATTCATTTAGGTAGTATTGTTATTTTTATTATATTAGCCCAGGGTACTCATGAGCAATTAATATTTCTCCAGTTATTTAGATCTGTCTTTATTTGTTTTAGTGTTTTGTAATGATGTTCATATAGTTCCTATGTGTATCATTGCAAATAGATACCCAAGTATTTTATGCTGTCTGTAGTTATTTTAAATGGAACTTCTCTTCCTGCTTGCTTTTATTGCTAATTTATAGAAACACTGATGATTTACATGAATTTATTTTATGTCCTACAACTCTACTAAAGTTCTTTGTTAATTGTTAGGATTAATTTTTTGGTTGACTCTAGTGTTCCTCAAGTATCCCATCTTTTCATCTGCAAAAAGTGATATTTTTGTTTCCTCATTGCCTACACTTGTTAGATTAATTTTTTTTTCTTGTCTTATTGCTATAGCTAGCATTTCTAGTACAATTTTACTAATAATAGTAATAATGGGCATCCTTGCTTCACCCTGGTTTAATTGGAAAGGCTTATTATTTTTCCATATAACAGACAATACTTCCTCTTATTTATCATTTTAAGAAAGTCTCCATTTATTCCTATGCTGTCTCATGTTTTTAAAAGAATTCAATATCTTATTTTGTCAAAAGCTATTTCTGCAAATTTTGATATAATCATATGGCTTTTGTTGTTTTTATCATTTATATGGCTAGTTATGCTTATGATTTTCCCAATATTGAACCAGCTCAGAATTTCTTGTACAAATCTGGATTGGTCATAGTGTATGATTTTTGTGACATATTGCTGTAATGTCTTTCTTAGTATGTTTAACTTTTTGCATTGATATTCATTAGGGAAGCTGGACTATAGTTTTCTTTGGTTTTGCTCTCCTTTTTTAGTTATCAAAACCATAGTTTTGTCATAGAAGGAATTTGTTAGGACCTACTTTACCAATTTTTTTCAAACTGTTTATATATTATTAGAATTAATTGTTCTTTGAATGATAGAATTTGTTTGTAAATCCATCTGATTCTGACACTTCTTTTCCCCTTAGGGAGCTCCTTCATAGCTTGTTCAATTTTTTTTAGAAGATAAATCACTGGGAAAATAGATTGAGAGATAGTTTAATAATTATAGAAGTACTTGAAATCCTTAATCAATTTTCTACGTAAATTATTTTTCCCAGGAGATGTTTTCCAGTTTTTAACTTTGTTTTATAGTTTCTTTGTGTCTCATGGAGTCATTAGCTTTTGCTAGACCAATTCTAATTTTAAAGGAGTTATTCTCTATCATTTGGCTAATTTTTCTGATTTTTAGGGAATTATTTTCATAAGTATTTTTGTATCTCTTTTACCAAGCTGTCAATTGTCTTTTTGAAATTCTCTTGCATTGTTTACATTTTCCCCCATTTTTCCTCTCCCCTTCTTTTTTGATTGCTAAAATATTTTTCTTTTTCTTTTTCTTGTTGTTGTTAAGTTTTTATTTATCTCTTCTGGGAGTTTTTGTTAGTCTTGTGTCCAATCTGCATTTTTCTTTGAGGCTTTGCTTGTTGGTATTTTTAAATCATTGTCTTCTTCTGAGTTTATGTCTTGACCTTCACTATCACAATGGTAATTTTTTATGGTCAGGCTATTTTTATTGTTTGCTTATATTTCCAGCCTATTTTGTGACTTTCAATGTCATGTCAGAGTTGGGCTGTGTTCATTTTGGCATAACGGGAAAATCCTGGGGGGAAAGGAGAGATGTCTGGCCTGATCTTCTGGTTTTTATGTCCTGTTGCTTTCTTTTCAGCTGGATCTTGGAGACTGTAAATTTTTGGTGTTTCCAAAGCAGTATAATCAGGGAAGAGGTCTGGTCTGTGCTCTGGTCTTTACCAGGTAAACCCTGCTCTGTTATGATGGCAATCATTCACCTCTGCCCTTAAACTGTAACCTGCAATTAGGTATATTAGGCAATTAGGTGATGGAGCTGCCAAGTGGTGCCCTGTCTAATGTCTAGTGCTAACACAGGAGATTGTTATCTCTTTCTGATCAGGTCTTTACTCCCCTTAGTATCCCTGGGCACTTCTAGTCCTGCCTGCAACTGATGACACCACCTCCCAAGACCAATAGCCCATGCCACTTCCACCCCTACCACCAATGCTGTGCTCTTAGCTGACCCCCACCCTAGTGTCCACAGACCTCTTTTTCTTTGCTTCCAAAATTCTGTGGGCCAGAAAAATGACTCACCATAAATTTTTTTTCTCACTAAGAATTTGGTTTGATGTGCTTTTTGAATTTTTTTTTTAATTTAAGTTGTTTAGAGGGATATGTTGGGAGAGCCAGGTTAAAATAGCTAATTTACTCCACCATTTTGGCTCCATCTGCATAAAGATCACTTTTTTTTTAAAGTTTATTATTTTTTAACATTCTTTTCTTTTCAAATTGTGAATTCCAAATTCTCCTTCTCCCTCTCACCCTTTCTACTAGCCACTGAGAAGACAAGCAATATATTAATTATATATGTGAATTCATGCAAAACATTTCCATATTAGTTATGTTTCAACGAAAAGGAAGAAAAATAAAGAAAATGAGAAAATTATACCTCCGTTTGCCATAAGAGTTCATCAGCTCTCTCTTTGGAGGTGGATAGTATTGTTTTTTTATTGTGAGTCCTTTGGAATTGTCTTGGATCAAAGATTATTTTTTTCAGTATTATTGCTTTTTGCTTCTCTTCCAATTTGCCTTTCACTTCCATATATTTGCCTCCTAATAATTTATTCCCTTCTTTTTGTTTCTTTAGTGAGATTTTCTAATGTGAATTCAAGCTTTTCTGTTCTTCCAATTATTTCTGCTCTGCAAGACATACATTTCACTTTTTACAGTTCTTGTGATTTCATGCTCTCTTGGGAATCCACAGGGCTCTCTGCCTCATCAGGTGTTGATTAATATTCCTTTGCCTTGAAACATTTATTTATTACTACCTGAACTCTCTTACTTGAATTTAGAGGCCACATTTCCTACTGTTATGAACATCTTCCCTTTTGTTTTATCTGCTTATGCTTGAGATCATTAATTAAATTTCCTTTCTCTTAAAATATTGATAACTGTAGTCTTTTTTCCTTATTTTCCCCTATCGTTCACTTTCTGTTTTCTTCCTCTTTGATGGCAGTTTTCTAGGGGACTAGATTTCATAAGATGTCAGTCTCCTCCATTTCTGGTCAATTCATAGTTCACCAGCCTGAGTCTCTGCCCCAAAAGACTTCTGGAGGAACAGAACTGGCTGTAGATGAATATTGGGCATCCTGTCCCTATTCCCTCAGGTTCTCTGTTTGATGGGTTGTGACAGCACAAGCAACCTTCTTCCATTTGGATCTCTGTAACACTGGGAGGATGGGAGGTGGTGTTGGGGTGAGGAACTGGGTTTTTTGCAAGCATGTAGAATGGCATGTATAGTCATGCTGCATGTTAGGAGTCAGGAGATTGTTTTTTGTCATTAACATTAAATTCTTAACTCATTTGAGTTTTTGGTGTCTTAGACTATGGAGAAAGATGAAATTGTTTTTTCTCTGGTCTGTCATTACTATTTTGGAGAGATTTGAGAGATTGTGAGCATTGAAGAAAATGTCGAATTCTCCATATTTTTGGTCAGATGACTTAGAGATCTAGGTACCAGGCAAGGAAAATACCTAGTTCCTGCTCTCAAGGAGCCCACATTTTCATGAGGGAGACAAGTAAACAATCATGTACATATAAGATATATACACACATATACATAGTGTGTGTATTTATATTTACATACACATACATACACACATATGTATGTATGTACATAGAAACAATATAAAAAGGAGGTAATCTAAGAAGGAAGACATTAGTGGTAGGAGTTGTGGGGTAGAAACAGAAAAATCCTCTTATAGAAGGTGGAATTTGAGTTGAGTCTTAAAGAAATCAAGGGATAGAGATGGAGAGATAGAACATTTCAGCTATAGGATCAGCCAGTGCAAAGAAGTGAAGATGTGAAATAGAATCTTGTGTTCAAGAAACAGTAAGTTGACCAGTTTTCCCAGCTTGCTTCAGCAGCAGCATATTTCACTGAAAGTTCTTTGCTTCCAGATATGGGTTTCTGGGCTTCTTGATTCAGAAGAATATTAGGAGTTACCAGGGGAATTTGAAAATCTTCCTCAAAGATGACCCTACCAAGTCCATTTACTTCACAGCCTTCTTGGGCTACAAGGCCAGTATGACCCAGATTATTTGTGAAGAGGAAGAATTTGGCTTCAGTGTGAGGAAGTAAGTGATTGAGGTGGTTACTATGATGGCATACCACTCCCCTTTCACATAGTCTTTCTAGGCATAATGGGCTACATACAGCCCCTTCCCTTGAGTTCCTCTTTCCCCCAACCCTGTGGCCTCTTTATGTTCAAAGCCCTCTTTTCTAAGCACATAAAAGATGAGTATAAGAGAGAGTTCCACAAGAACTGGCACAAATGGAAGAAGATTTTTCCCAAGTACTGAATGAAAGAATGGTAGGAGGATGATGTCATATGACTGCTTGATAAAGATCTCAGCAGCAAGAAGAAATACTGATAGATTATAGGTCACTGATGATACCCAGATGAGACTAGATCTAGATGAATGGTAGTAGTTTGAATGAGAAACTGGATGATGCCTGAGAGAAGCTAGAGCAGTGGTTTCCTCTGTCTGCTGTGTTTGGGTGAGATGAGATGATTAATATAATAGAGATGAACAAGGCAACTAATTACCACCCAAGGATCTACCTCATGAAAGCCATAGAAACCTTAAAAAGGTGACTTAGAATCCTGCTTGTGTGGTAACCTGGACTGGCCATAAGGGCTACTCCTACCATACTAGAATCAATAGGAAGAGCTCAAGGATGTTAAGCTGATCAAAAGCAACATTTTGATCTGTTTGACAAGCATCTTAACTGTTTAGGAGGATCTGTCTATTATAGTGAAGTGACTGATGATTTTATCATGCTAAAGGGTATATGTCAGGACCCAGAGGTATCTTCTCAACCATGAAGGTCCCAACTGGTACAAATGAAATGTCATAACCTGGAGAAGATTAACTTTAAGTTTATTGACATTACTTCCAAATTTGACCATGGATGCTTCCAGACTGTGAAGGAAAGGAAAATCCTGATAGGACCTCTCTATAAGGACTATCTTGCTAATGAGCAGGCTGCTTAATGTTTCCAAGACAACCAAGCTGGTGGACTCTCAATAAAATTGAAATTTTTTTTTAAAACAAAACAGTAAGCCAGCCAGTGTAACTTGATAGAGAATGTATGGAATGAAGGGATTAAAGTATAAGGACTGGAAGTATAAGAAGGGATCAGATAGTAAAGGGCTTTAAATGTCAGATAGAGGATCTTACTATATTTGATCCTGGTGATAGGGAGTCACTGGAATTTATTAAATAGAATTGGGAGGTTTATATGGTCATACCTGTGCTTTCGATTGATCCCTGTGGTAGAAGATAGGCTAGACTCAGGGGAGACTTGTGGTAGAGACACCAACCTACAAACTATTTCAGTCATTCAGGCATGAGGTAATGAAGGTTAATGAGGTTAATGAGTGTGAGTGGAGAGAAGAGGATTTCTACAAGGGATATTGTGAAAACAGAACAAAAAGATATAACAATAGATGTGGGTGAGTTTGTGTGAAGAAGTGAGAATAACACTTAAGTTGTAACCCTGGGTATCTGGGAGCATGGTGTTTCCTTCCAAAATAATAGGGAAAGTCACCAGGAGAAAAGGGTTTGGAGGGAAGGATAACAAGTTCTGTCATAGACATGTTAAATTTGAGATGTGTATGGGCCATGCATTTTGAGATGTCCAATACACAGTTGGAGATGTTAAGCTAGAGGTCAGGAGAGGGGTTAGGACGAGATAAAAAGATCTGAGGACCATCTGCATAAAGATAAGAATTGAATCCATGAGAGATGGTGAAATCACCAAGAGAGAAAACTTAGAAAGAGAAGACAAGAAGGCCAAGGACAGAACCTTGGGAAACCCTCATAGTTAGTGTGACCTGGAGAAATATCCAGCAAAGGAGATTGAGAAAATAGTAGAGGGGAGTAAAGTGCGAAAAAACTGGAAAAGTAAAAAGGGGTAAGTTTATGAAATGCTTTGCAGGTTAGAATTTATATTCCTGGTTATTTGATTCTAGAGGTAGTGTGGAGTCATTAGAGTTAAGTATGATGGTAGCATGGTCAGACCCATGCTTTAGGAATATTAGTTGGATAGATGGATTAGAGAGGGGAGAGACTTAAGGCCCAAAGGTTAAACTTAAGGGTCTTGCAATAGTGCACATTAGTTTATATAGTAGAGAGCCAGCAGAGAAAGAGCCAGCAGATCGAGAGACATTAAATATTAGAGCTGTCTATACCACTCTCACTGGGCCTGTTCTCTGCTACGTATGGTGTCTCTGCTGACTATTGCTTTTTCTGACTCAACTAATCTTTTGCCTGGCCTTTGTTCCTTACTATAAGCTCCTGAGTTTCATGTCTTTAAGACTACCTACCAGTTATCTCAATTGTAGTCTGTGAGGAGGTAGTGGTAGACCTTCCTGATAAGGGCATGCTGACAGCTCTTTAGTCATAGCTAACACTTATACTGAACTGAAGCCGGGCCAAATAACTAATGATCTCCAGGCCAATTTTGAATGTTTAACCTCTATTTACCAGGCATATCACAACCCTCTGTTACAGATAATTATCTAATTTAAGCTTAGACATTCCCAAGATCCTCTCTGCCTTAGTATGAAAATAAATTTGAGCCAGAAAAAATGTAAGCCAAAAAAAGGTGCAAGGTCACTGGTTTGTATTTAACTAGCCTCCATTCATGCATATCTGTTAACACTGATATGTCTGTTGCTTTGGTGCTGTATTTTAGTAACTGAAAAACTTTATTTCTTCATATAGTTTCTCTTTTCAGGGCAGTTGAATTCTAAGAGTTTCTCTCATAGAGTACTTGTAGTGTAGACATCTTGTGTGATCCTGACTGTGGTTCCTATGTCCTTGAACTATTTCTTTCTGACTACTTACAGCACTTTTTTTTTTCTTTGACCTGGAAGTTCTGGTTTTTGGCTCTGACACTCATGGAAGCTTTAATTTTGAATTTTCTTTAAGGAGGCAGTTGGTAGATTCTATTTTCACTTTGGCTTCTGGTTTTAATAGCTCTGAGAAGTTTTCAGTTATGATTTCTTGAAATATGGTATACAGGTTTTTTGTTAACTTATGTTTTTCAGGTAATTTAATAATTATTAACCTATCTGTCCTTGACCTTTCTTCTAGGCTAGTTGTTTTTGATAGCTTATGCTGTATAAATTATATCATATTATAGCAATACCTCATATTTTCTTCAATTTTTTCAATCTTCTGATTTACCTTCTAATATTGTTTCTAGGCATCATAGAATTGTTTGTTACATTCAAATTTGGGTGGAGTTTACTATTTAGGTAAGGTTTTTCATTTTCTTTCCTGAGCTATTTATTTTACTTCCAATTCTTTCCTTCAGATCTCTTGTTTCATTTTTTAACATCGTCATTTTTAACAGGTCTTGTGGCCAAGTCAGTTTTTCTTTGACGTTTTTGTGGTATTTGTAGTTTTTGTGGTATTTCTTACTCTCTTCTCAGTTCACCTCTTGATCAGGGCATCTCTTGATCTATAATATTTATTGACAATATTCCTATATTTACGCGTATCTCTAGTGTCACTTCTTGATTCAGAAGTTTTGTGCAGTGGTCAGGCTCTGCTCTGCTCTGCTCCATCCTATACTCTTAAATGGTTGGCCAACACCTATTTGCTCCCAGTCTTTCTCCTCTCATCTTTACCCCACTAAATACTCCTCTACCCCTTCCCCATGGTATGTCCATAGAGACCTGATGGAGTTCAGGACCCACATCCCTAAGAGCATTTAAGTTCAGAGCCTTTGACCCTGTGAATCACTTAAATTCCTGTCATGAACTTTTGTTCCCTGTGCAGTTGCTAGCTCTCAGTCACACATTCACAGTAAGAAAGCTTTGGCAATTCCCTTCCCCTTCCCCCCCCCCCCCCCCCATCTGTCAGAGCATTCTAGGCTTTCTGTCTTCTAGGAAAAGATCATGGTAGTCTTCAGGTGCCCTTAAAGCATATTAGGGTAAAGTGTCAGAATGGCTCTAGCTTGTTTCCCTTTGATTCTACTGGCTTCTTTGGAAGTCTCTCTTTCCCAATGCCTATAATTTTAGGACTGGCACTACAAATTTTTAAAATGTGGACTAGATGAAAAAGATTACTGCTATTTCTTTTTTTAATTCTTGCTCATTATTTTATCTGGTGCAATTTTTAAAAAATCTTTGTTGGTATATATGTGGAGACAGGGAAGGTAGGTGGCAAAGTGGATAGAGTGCTGGGCTTGGAGTGAGAAAGACCTGAGTTCAAATTCAGTCTCAGACACTAGCTATGTGACCCTGGGCAAGTCACTTAATTCTGTTTGTCTTTGTTCCTCTTCTATAAAATGAGCTGGAGAAGGAAGTGGCCAAACACTTCAATATCCCTGTCAAGAAAACCTCAAATGGGATCACAAGGAAATGGACACAACTGAAATGACAACAATGTGAAAACTTGGGCTCCTCACATACTTTCACATTCTAATTTGTACTATATTTATTTTTATGCCTGCCTTATTCTCTCTCACTTAACTATTAAGTTTCATGATGGCAGGAATTTTGTCTTTTTATGTCACTCAGATCATTGCACA
The DNA here is from genome assembly GCF_028372415.1 of Notamacropus eugenii. Lineage (NCBI taxonomy): Eukaryota > Metazoa > Chordata > Mammalia > Diprotodontia > Macropodidae > Notamacropus > Notamacropus eugenii. The sequence continues at coordinate 321,577,092 of NC_092873.1, read as the reverse complement.
GTGCCTGACACAAATCAGGTACTTAATAAATGTTTAATTGACTTGATCAGATTTCCAGTTGGTGTTTGCAATCCTGCTCCACCCCCCCCCCCCCCGCCCCCGCCATGATCTTCCTGACTTCCATAGCCCATAGCTCTAGAGAATGAACTTTCCTTGGTGAGCTTGTTCTCCTTCTCCTTGGGTGAAAATTTGTTCTTGGGTATTCATGGGTGTATATTTTAATCTGTAAAACTACACTTCTTTCTCTTTGTTGTTTTGATTGAATAAATGAATTTACTTTTATCTTTTCTTTTTTTTTTTTTTTGCTATTCCTGGTGGTCTTGTGCGTGGCCATCTTTCTGTGGGAAGGGGCTAAGCCAAAAATATTCATTATTACCCTCTTTCTTGAATTTGCCAAGAACAGCTAAATGATACGGTATCCTTGTTGTTTATTATTGCTTTGTTAAGACATATTTCTCTCCTTTTCTTAACTCTCCAATGATTTCATGAGTTGCCTCACGTTGCCTTAACATTGAACCTGAACTGAGGGCTGGCATTAGAACCAAGTCTAACACCCTTTACATCCCAACAAACAACTTTTCAATAGAAAACACAATGGAGCAATTGTGTGGGGAATTCCTTATAACTTGGCTCTCATTCCCAGGATTCCAGAGTGATTTATAATGTAGAAAATTAGATAGCTGTAGCAGCAGAAGATAAAAGCTTGCTAGCCTGGTTGCAGTTTGCAATAGCTCTTAGGCAACCTGGGAAAATTGGCAAGGATTCTGGGATTATGCCCTGCTTAGTATGAAGTGTCAAGATCTTTAATTCCAGTCTGGAGAGTATATCAGGCAATTGCAAAAGGGAGTTTAATTAAATGTCTGATACAACAGGACCTTTCCTCTTATGGGGCAGGAGTTTTTTAGTTCTAGTAAAGCACTCACGTTGATACTGTAATGATCTGGGGTCAGCTCTGGGCTTTATGTTTTTAGCTCTGAACTGGGGATCCCAGTTAGACTTCCTTTGATATCTTATACAGGGACAGCTCAAGGGCTAAGGGGTTGGATAAGTAATGAGTTTATTGTAGGTAGTTGTAAGAAGATGTCAGTTTCTTTTAGGATGGATGGAAATATGGATGAATATATTTGGACCATTTTTTAAAATTATTTTAACTTTTAACATTCATTTTCACAAAATTTTGGGTTCTAAGTTTTCTCCCCATTTGTCCCCTCCCCCACCCCAAAACACCAAGCATTCTAATTGCCCCTATCACCAATCTGCCCTCTCTTCTATCATCCCTCCCTTCTCTTGTCCCCATGTTCTCTTTTGTCCTGTAGGGCCAGATAACTTTCTATACTCCATTACCTGTATTTCTTATTTCCTAGTAGCAAGAACAGTATTTGACAGTTGTTCCTAAAACTTTGAGATCCAACTTCTCTTCATCCCTCCCTCCCCACCCATTCCCTTTGGGGAGGCAAGCAATTCAACATGGGCCATATCTGTGTAGTTTTGCAAATGACTTCCATAACAGTCATGTTGTGTAAGACTAACTATATTTCCATCCATCCTATCCTGCCCCCCATTGCTTCTATTCTCTCTTTTGATCCTGTCCCTCCCCAAGAGTGTTGACTTCAAATTGCTCCCTCCTCCCATTGCCCTGTCCTCCATCATCCCCCCCACCCTGCTTATCCCCTTATCCCCCACTTTCCTGTATTGTAAGATAGGTTTTCATACCAAAATGAGTGTGAATTTTATTCCTTCCTTTAGTGGAATGTGATGAGAGTAAACTTCATGTTTTTCTCTCACCTCCCCTCTTTTTCCCTCCGCTAAAATGTCTTTTGCTTGCCTCTTTTATGAGAGGTAATTTGCCCCATTCCGTTTCTCCCTTTCTCCTCCCAATATATTTCTCTTTCACTGCTTAATTTCATTTTTTAAAATATGATGCCATCCTATTCAATTCACTCTGTGCTGTCTCTGTGTGTGTGTGTGCATATGTATGTGCGTGTGTGTGTGTGTGTGTGTGTAATCCCACCAACTACCCAGATACTGAAAAGTTTCAAGAGTTACAAATATTGTCTTTCCATGTAGAAATGTAAACAGTTCAACTTTTGTAAGTCCCTTATGACTTCTCTTTGCTGTTTACCTTTTCATGCTTCTCTTCATTCTTGCGTTAGAAAGTCAAATTTTCTTTTCAGCTCTGGTCTTTTCATCAAGAATGCTTGAAAGTCCTCTATTTCATTGAAAGACCATTTTTTCCCCTGAAGTATTATACTCAGTTTTGCTGGGTAGGTGATTCTTGGTTTTAGTCCTAGTTCCTTTGACTTCTGGAATATCATATTCCATGCCCTTCCATCCCTTAATGTAGAAGCTGTTAGATCTTGTGTTATCCTGATTGTATTTCCACAATACTTGAATTGTTTCTTTCTAGCTGCTTGCAATATTTTCTCCTTGACCAGGGAACTCTGGAATTTGGCCACAATGTTCCTAGGAGTTTCTCTTTTGGGATCTCTTTCAGGCGGTGATCGGTGGATTCCTCGAATACTTATTTTGCCCTCTGGTTCTAGAATATCAGGGCAATTTTCCTTGATAATTTCATGAAAGATGATATCTAGGCTCTTTTTTTGATCATGGCTTTCAGGTAGGCCCATAATTTTTAAATTATCTCTCCTGGATCTATTTTCCAGGTCAGTTGTTTTTCCAATGAGATATTTCACATTATCTTCCATTTTTTCATTCTTTTGGTTTTGTTTTGTGATTTCTTGGTTTCTCATAAAGTCATTAGCCTCCATCTGTTCCATTCTAATTTTGAAAGAACTATTTTCTTCAGTGAGCTTTTGAACCTCCTTTTCCATTTGGCTAATTCTACTTTTTAAAGCATTCTTCTCCTCACTGGCTTTTTGAACCTCTTTTGCCAATTGAGTTAGCCTATTTTTCAAGGTGTTATTTTCTTCAGCATTTTTTTGGGTCTCCTTTAGCAAGGTGTTGACCTGCTTTTCATGCTTTACTTGCATCTCTCTCATTTCTCTTCCCAGTTTTTCCTCCACCTCTCTAACTTGATTTTCAAAATCTTTTTTGAGGTCTTCCATGGCCTGAGCCCATTGAATATTAATTATGGATGTTTGGAATACAGAAGCCTTGATGTTTATGTCTTTGCCTGATGGTAAGCATTGTTCTTCCTCATCAAAAAGGTTGGGAGGAGATATCTATTCACCAAGAAAGTAACCGTCTATGGTCTTATTTTTTTTTCCCTTTTCTGGGCACTTTCCCAGCCAGTTATTTGACTTCTGAGTTTCCTTTCCACACCCACCTGGACTCCAGATCTGCCTTGTTAGTGCTTGGGGTCTGAGATTCAAATGCTGCTTCCCAGCCCCAGCCTCAGGGCTTTGGGCGGGGGTGGGGCTGCTATTCAGTGTGAGAGTAAGTTTTGGTGCTCAGGTGGGGGCAGGGCCACCACATGGGGCTCAGTTCCCTCAGGGGGTTTATGTGGAGACCTTCAACAATGGATCTGAGCTCTTGCCTGCTTTGGGAGCCCCTGTCTGCTGCCACCTCTGCTGCTGCCTCCCGAGGGGGCCTGAGTTATGGGGACACCCCACTCCCCTCTCTGCGAGCCAAAAAGACTCTCTCACTGTCCTTTCACTCCTGTGGGTGGAGGGACCTGCACGGCCGCTGGAGATTCTGTCCCTGAAACCTCCTCGAATCTGCTCCTCTTGGTGCCACGTGGCCAAGGCAGGGCTGGGCTCTGCTCCAGGTTTGCCACGGACCTTTCTGGTTGGTTTTTCAGGTCTCTCTGGAACAGAAATCTCCTCCACTCCATTGTTATGTGGCTTCTGCTGCTCCAGAATTTGTTGGGAGTTCTTCTTTACAGGTATTTTATGGGCTGTGGGTTTGGAGCTAGCATATGTGTATCTTTCTACTCCGCCATCTTGGCTTCTCCCCTTCATATTTTGACCATTTTTGATTGAATGAAAGAAAATTTTTAAAAAATTGCCTAGTGGACCTGCGATTTCACTAGTGTGGGGTTACTCCCTGCGTAAAATCTCTCTACCAATGAATTCAGCTATAATTTAAAGCCTTAAAAAATTGCTTACGTGTGTTAAGGATGCTACATTGTTTGCCCATGGTCACACAATTAGTATGATTCAGAGGCAGCCCTTAGCCTTTAGTATGCATATCTGTCTCCTAGAAGGAGGAACTAGGAGTCAGGAAACATGGATTCTAATTTTTCAGGTTTTCTAATTGGCTTGTAGTATAATTTTGGGATAAATTGTCATTTTTGTTGTTGTTTTGATAAGTTGCTTAATCTTTCACTGTTTTGGTTTTACCTATCTGCAAAACAGAACCAAAATCCTCTCTAGGCTTCCCAGACCATATTTGGCATATTGTGAGGCTGGATTAGTAGTGCAAGGTATCACTGGAATTGCTGGAGCCTCTTAACTGAATGCTACCAAATGCTTCATAAAGTCATTTATCCTCTCAACACACAGCTGCACCATCCTATATTTAATATAGCTGGGTACATGAGGATACGCATGAGAATGCATAAATTTCCTCAGTCATGTACAGTAAATTAGCATATATTTAGGAGCCTAAAGGAAATCAAACAGCAGGCCTAAATGAAATGCCGACTCAACTCCTTCTTTCTAGTACAGGTGTGTGTGTTCGTCCTTCATTGCCAAAGAAGATTACGCCATCAGAGAAATAATGACATGACTTGCACTTGACTTTGTTTTGAGTGAGGGAGGGCTGTGTAGGTCACCAGCCTTACTTCTCCTCCAGAGCCATCTGAATCCAGTGACCAGATATTCATCAGGATGTCTAGAGATGACCCAGGATGAGACAATTGGGGTTAAGTGACTTGCCCAAGGTCACACAGCTTTTGAGTGCCAAGTGTCTGAGGTGAGATTTGAGCTCAGGTCCTCCTGACTCCTGCACTGGTGCTCTATCCACTGCACCACCTAGCTTCCCCTACTAGTCCAAGTGTACTTTGCTTTAAGAAAAGTGTTGAAGTTCAAGCTATGCTGCTAAAATATTTTAAATGGCAACTATGTCATATTGCCAGCATAGTCTTATCTTTAAATACAATATTCAATCATTTATGTTTTTTAAATTTTATTTTCTATGACTATTATTTGACTTGTAATAAACTTGTATGAGGAGAAAAACAAAAAAAAAAGTGTTGAACTAAAAACAAAACAATGGATCTACCACACCCAGATCAACATATGAGTATTAAAATTGCAAAGAGAATTTTTTTCTTTATTTTTTATAGTACTCTAACCTCCCAATGTATGTGCTCCCCCAATTTAATTCATTTTAGCAAGCATTTATTAAGTGTTTACCATGTTATGTATCGCTGTGCTAGAAATTGGAGATATACACAATCCCTGTCCTTAAGAAGTTTACATTTGTGGATTATTACTGAGGATGAGACATCCATTAGACAAATCTACAATGAATGTCATGAATCTCTGAAATGATAATGGGATTTGATGAAAAAAATTATTCAACTTATGAACATTTGTTTAACCCAGAATTTCAGGAAGGTATTTCTTGTGTAAAGGAAACTGCCAACATGCTTTTTTAGTTCTGAGCAGTTTATGGTTTCAGGAATGGTTTCATTTGTTGCAGAAATGGACTCATGTTTCTACAGTGAGATTTAGGAGACCATAGGAAGATGGGGGTGGCAAAGGGCCAGTGGAGAGCTATTTGTTAGAAGCGGGTAAGCAGGTAGCCCTGGTGAAGGTGGCTAAGGTCACTGTTTATCTCAGGAAGTATTTTGTAGGCCCAAAGCATTTTTTAACCTTTCTGCAAGATTGCTTCTTCCTTCTCTGTCTGTGTATGCGGGTTGTATTATGAACGTCATGGCCATGAGTGAATTACTCTGTCTTCCCTTGTGAGTTAAGATGAATGCCAGAAGCAATCAGCCATCACAGATTCTGTATTTACAGTGTGTTTGTCCTTCACTGACTACTCAAAAGTGTAGCTCCTTGGATGACAGGAATGGTAAAACTGGTTAGAGTACTGTAAATAACCAATTTTCTCAGCACCCCTTTGAGTGTGTATCTTTATGTGAGTGAGCATGCAGGTGTATGCACATGTGTGTAGATTTCTTGCCTCTCCAATTTAGTGTCATATAGACTTGGCCAAAAGGCAAGGCAGTGATTGGCCTATGAAAATATGTGCTATCCCAACATGTTCAGGTTTTCTGATGGTCTCTTTTACAGAATAGGACTCCTTACTGCTTTTCTCCCTCCACCTTCCCCAGCCCCCTCTCCAAAACATCAGAATTGATATGTTTTTTTCATTTCTATTGAATAAAGGTTAGAAATTGGTACACCAATTTGAAACTGATAATACCTCTTTATAGAGACTCACCATTGAGTTATATCAGTGTATGATAGTGAAAAGAATTTGGAGTGAGAAAACTTGAATTTCAGCCTTAGCTCTAGCACTGTGTCCTTGATGGAAAAATCACTTTTTTTGTGTCTGATCCTTAATTTCCTTTCCTGAAAAATGAGTTATGGGTATGATAATGCTTTTACTACCTACCTACTTATATCATAGGGTTGTTTGTTGAGGAAAGCAAAAATATGAAGTACTACAGTAAAATGATCTGCTATTATTACCAACAGCTGCTTTTGTGTCCAAATGAGACTGATACTTATTTGCATAGTTTCCTCTCTTTGACACCCTTTCTGGTTCTGCTATGCAAGCTGACAGTCAAGTTCAACAAACATTTATTAAGTGCTGGCTATGTGCATGGTACTATTGGGAGACAGAAAGAAAAAAGTCTGTGCCCTCAAGGAACTTATATTCTATTGGGGGACCTGCTACCATGTTAGTGATTGTTGATGTTCTATAAGCAGAACATCAAACTGAAGAAAGAATTCAGGGATTTACATGAATCACAGTCTGGCCTTTAGAGCTGTAAGGAACTGAAGAGATCACTTTGTTGAGGCCTGTCTTTTGACAGATGTGGAAAAAGAGAGGGGAAGTGATTTGCGTAAGATCAAACAGTCAGAATTCTTGACAGGGTCTTGAATCAGACCCACATGATCTAGTTCTCAGTCTGTGAATGAAATAGAAAGAAAATGATTAGCTGAGTTCTAAAGGTTAGGGATGTGGATAATAGCAATAACATCTTGGGGGGGGGATTATTTTGGGATTAAGAGATAATTAAGTTAGTAGAGAAAGTAAGCATAACACAAGTTATTTAAGGAACTAGATGCAGGTGTGTTAGTCTCTTCTGAGATATTCTTGAACCATTTGAGGTGTCTATTATAGACTTAAATTTTAATTTTTTCCTCCTTATATTTGATTTTGCCCTGGGGGAAAAATCTAGTTAATCTCTTTGAATCTTCTCTTTCTTCTGATCTTTTCTTAGTCTCAGTTTCTTGCCCTGCATCTTTAGTGTACATTAGGGGAAGGATAAGGGAACAGTGCCAAGATACCAGCCCTACTCCTAAAATAGATATTTAACAGGAGTAAATGGTACATTTTACTTATAATCACAGAGCTTATTGTAACCTGTCCATTCTAAATTTCATTTGACTTTTTCAATGCCCTGGCAATTTCTCATCCAGGATAAAGTGTTAAAGAGAATTACCATTCCCCAAACTGCTCTTTTCTCTTGGGTACATTTTTTTTTTTTTGCCCCAGTCCTTTTTCAACTTGCTCACAATTAATTGGAATATTTTAGTTTAGTTCAAATTGCTCATAGATCATATGATCCTGAGGCTAGAAAAGACACTGCAAGGTTACAAGGGTTCACCCTATCCTTCTATCTTGAGACAAGGTCATGGTTAAAATATACAGATGAAAATGTATTCTTTTTCTCTTCATTTCGTGTTACCTTCTTGTCTTCATTAGGAGTATATTCAGTGTAAATGTTGGACCTCTTCCTCAATTTGCTCAAATGATTAGGCAAAACCAACATTTCCTCAAATAAGTTGACTACAAAACACATTTTTTGACATTGGAATATATCAATGGAAGCCATAAATGCTGGTTCAACATGTGATATTGATATTGTCGGTTTGGTTTTCCTCTCTCTTAGTTTAAAAAAGAAAAGCTCACAATTTTATATATGTGCAGTTTGATTTTTTTTTTGCTTTCAATTTTATCTCCTCCTTGATTTTCAGAATTTCTATTTGCATTTGCTTTAAAAAATGTATTGCTTTCCTAATTTTTTTTAGTTACAGGTTCAGTCTATTGGTTTCTTTCGTTTTTTCACCCTTTTGTTGATGAATATATTTAGAAATGCTCATTTTCTGCTAAAACCTTGCCTGACTGCCATAAGTTTTGATATGCTGTCTCATCTTTGTCATTTTAAAAAATGAAATTATGTATTGTTAGTCTTTAGCCTACCAATTCTTTATAATTAAATTATTTAGTCTTAATTTAAATTTGAATCCTCTTTTCAAGGATTTTTATTATAATTTTTACTGTATTGAAGCCAGTAAAGACTGTTTATGTTTCTGTGGATGGTCAATTTTTAAGACCCTATGAACAGCAGAGAAATATGTATATTCTCTTATATTAACATTCAGTAGTCTGCAAATTATATTTAGCTTTTAAAATATTCTATTCAAATTTTTTACTTAAAATTTTATATTTCTATAAGATTTCTCTAGACCTGAAAGAGGCACACTGAGATCCTCTAGTATTATAGTTTTCCTTCTTCCTTTCTCCCTGAAATTCTTTTAACTTTACCTTAAAGTGCTCAGATATTATACTGTTTGCTGCATGCATATTAAATAGTGATATTATTGTATTATGCTTGGTACTTTTTAAACATATTAGAGTTTCTTTTTTATCTTTTTAAACCATGTGCATTTTTACTGTTCCATTTTTTTAAAATTTTCCTGAAACATCATAAATTCTGCTCCCACCACTCATTTTAACTTAGTGTTGCTTTTTTTGTTTCAAGTGTAGTTCTTGTAAACAACATGTTATTAGAGTCTACTTTCTCATCTCATTGTCTCTCATCCTCTATGGGTAAGTTCATTAAATTCATATTCACAACAATGATAGTTATTTATGTATTCCTCTTTATGATAGGCTCTTATTTTTACTTCTCTTTGCCCTGATCTTTCACACATACCTCTCCCCACCCTCCCCTGGAAAGAATAAGGTGTTATTGAGAAAAGAAGGAATCTGATTAACTTTAGAAGTCTATAACAGTCTATAATCAGTCAGTTCTCTGAAGTTGAATTCCTTTTACTTGTTTCTATTTCCTCTTGCACTCTTCCCCCCTCCTTTCTTTTCTCTATCCCTGTCTTTTTCCTCTATCCCTGTTTGTTAAGTTTAATTTATTTCTGCATCACTATATGTGTATTTAAATAGTTCTATGATTTCTTGAAATATGAGATCCAGGTTTTGTTGTTTGGCCATGAATTTTAGTTACCCTAATGATTTATTGAATTATTTCTTCTTGGCTTATTTTCTAGATTTTATCTCTCCTTGACTTATAGATTTTATCTCTCCTTGACTTTCTAGATTTTTTAAAGTGAGAAATACCTTTTATTATTTTTTATGTTGGGGATTTGTTTTTCCCTAATATTTCTTCTTGTTTCATGGAATAATTGAGTTTTATTTACTATGTTCTGTTTTTACAGAAATCTGTTACTTGGGTAGGTTTTCGACAATTTGTCCTAAGTTATTTACTATTCCAATCCCACCCTCCACCCCCAAATTCCTATTTTAGAGTTTATTTAGAAATGAAGCAAGAATTTCTTTTAGGCACTCCTGTTAACCTGGTAGTCATGTCATTTTTTTCTCTTGAGGTTTTTAGTTTAGTTATTGTGAGGTTTTTCTCTTCTTGGATTACCTTCTAGTTTTCTTTTAATCCATAATATTTCTTTATTATCTTCAATGTTTTCTTCTGTTTACTCATATTTGTGGCTGTAGTTCCTGGTTTATAATTTTGACCTCAGATCAATTCCCCCTGATACTCTTGAATGGGTTATATAGATCTTGTTTGGTCTCTGTAATCTGGATTCTGTTGCTGGTGTCAATTTGAAAGAGAAGGCTAGCATTAAGCCCTATTTGCTACTTTAGTCCATGGTTCTCAATCTTCAGGTACTCCATTTCAGGTTCTGAATTTGGCTGGTCCCTGCCTTCTTGTCCTTGCATAATCACTAATCAGGAATTATTTCCATACTTTTCTATGATCCTGGATGGTCCTAGGGGGATATTGTATGTCATACTTATCTCAGGACTTCTGAATACTTTTCTTCTCATCTCTGTTAACTGTTTGCTAGACCCTGTATTTATTCTCTTTTTTTTTTGTGGTTCCCAGTGCTTCATGGCATGGCTGAGTCTTGTCTTCCTGTCAGAGCTATTCCCACTCCCTGCTTTCTGTTTTGACAGGTCAAAGTTACAACTCGGCTCCAGTGCCTCAATTATTAGAAGTCAGTCTAGCTTGAAAAACATTTTTTTCAGAGTTTTGGTTGGCTTTAGCTCCATTTGTGATAACATAGGTTGATTTTCCTGATTGGACTCTTTTTCCTCATCTCTGCTACTTTCTGGTTATTTTTCTGAGCTTATGCTAACATCACTGATGCAGGTGTTCTCCCTGGTTCTACAAGCTTTTGGTTTATTTACTGAAAATTATGCTAGCTTTCCAGGTGGGACCATTACTCACTTCTATTACATTTATGTGTTTGGTACTGAAACTTTTTAGTGGCTGCTTGCAGTAGTTTTTTGGGTTTTTTTTTGACCTGCTAACTCTGGATTTTGGCTATGACTTTTCTAGGTGTGTTGAATTTAGGTTTCCTTCAGGAGATGACTGGAAGACTCAGTTTTAACTTTGGTCTTTAGTGTTAATATTTTTCAGTAGTTTTACAATTCCTTGAAATATCATATACAGCTTTTTTTGTTTCTTCATGGTGTGTAAAGATCCCAATGATTCTTAAATTATTTCTTGTGTTCAGGTCAGATACAGGATTTTTTTTCCTTTTTCATTCTTTTTATTTGGTTTTGATTTTTCCTTATTGCCTCCCCAACCTGAGTCCACTATACTCTGCCTTCTTCCACAGTCCTGTCCTGGGACCTGGAGCTGGACACTGAATTGGAGCCATGTTTCACTCAATTCTGTAGTCTAATGCTTCTGTTTGTCTTCTGATATATCCACTGACCTTGTTTATGGTGACTTTGTCTATTTCCCTGTGCAGTATCCTGGAGCTTCAGACTTCAGCCTCTCAAGCGGGCCCCTCTACGATCACTGTGGTTTCAAGCTTGTCTTCTATAGAGAAGTGTTCTCTAAACTTTTTGGTTGTGTAACCCATCAGTTAGGCAGCTAAGTGGCTCAGCTAGGCCTGAAGTCAGGAAGACCTGAGTTCATTAGCTGGCCTCAGACTCTCATTAGTTATATGACCCTGGGCAAGTCACTTAATCTCTACCTTAATCCATTCAAGAAGGTAATGGCAAACCAACTCCAGTATCTTTGCCAAGAAAACCCCAGATGGCGTCATGAAGAGTCAGATATGACTGAAATGACTATGATTTAAAAAAATACAACCCTGGAGACTTGTATGTTTACTTATTTATGAATTCTGTATATTTGCTATAGTAATAATTATGTACATTACGAGGCATATGCACACACACACACACACACACACACACACACACACAAAACAAAACAAATAAAAAAAAATGAGATAAAGTTGAAATAAAATTTGATCTTGGAGCTACTTGGAAGCCACTGTAGTGTATTGATCAGGAATGTGATGTGGGCAGACCAGTGCTCTAGAAAGGAAAAAAAAATGGCAGTTGTGGGGGTTGGTTTGAATACAGGAGAGACCTGAGTCAGAGAGACCAAATAGGGCAAATAGACCAAATTACAAAAGTCCAAGGGGGGGAAGTTAAATGACTGAACTAGAGTGATGGTTCAATGAGTAGAAAGAAGGAAGTAGATGAGAGAGATAGGAGAAATGACAGATTGACTAGAAAACTGGTGATGCCCTCAGCAGAAACAGAGAATTTTAGAAGAAACGTTTGGGGTTCTGGGGGAAGATAATGTAATGAAATCTGTGATGCACATCTCTCCCTGCTCATCCTTGTGAGGTCACTCTATCTTCCCCAAAACAAACATGAGAGGTTCTTACCTATCACTGACCTTGAGCACAGAGCCCATCTTCCAAGGGACATCTACCATAGCCACTGCCACAGGGTATTCTCTTGGACTAGAATGAGCATGCTGACAAAGGGATCTGTACTTATCTCAGAAGGGGGTAAAGTGGGAGCTTGCACAGCTCAGAGAAGGGGTATGCAGGTCCATAAAGACAGTTGCTATTGTGTCCAAGACAAGTCCCATGAGAGCAGTTGCAGGGAGGATGGGCTTTGACCCATTTTCCCTCGTAATTAGGTGAGCATATGCTCCTTTGGAGTCACACCATGACCCTGGCTCTGGAGAGCATTCTTCTAGGGCAGCCCTAGACTACTTTCAGACTCACGTTAGCCCACTTCCTTTTGTAGTCACCTAGCTCATTGTATGGGACAGCCAGATATTATAGTGGATAGAGTGCTGGGCCTGGACTTAGGAAGACTCATCTTCCTGATTTTAAATATGACCTCAGACATTTACCAGGTGTGTGACCCTAGGTAAGTCTCTTAACTCTATTTGCCTCAGTTTCCTCATCTGTAAAATGATCTGGAGAAGGAAATGGCAAACCACTCCAGGATCTTTACCAAGAAAACCCTAAATGGAGTCATGAAGAAGTCAGACACAACTGAAATGACTGAACAACAAAAAACCCATTTCTTTTGTAAACAAGTAGTGGACTGGAGTTCAGGCCTTAGTCTTTGAAGGTGATCCATCCAAGAAAAGACTTGCTTCAGATTGGTCCCCCAGGGTGTCCACACACTTCAGTTACACTGACTTTGGCCCAGTTTTCTTACACCAGAACTTAACCCCTGTTTTGATCCTTGTGTTATCCTTTTGGGGATGGACAAACCCGGTGATGTTTGTATTTGGGTGTGTTGTTTTACATGTCACTTTGTTAATTGTTATTAGGTGTTTCTTAGAGGAACTGGCTTTCATGCCACTGTTTTTGCCATAAGTCTCTGTTCTTTTAATTGTGAGGTTCAACAGCTGCCTGTCTATAATGTTTTAAATACAGTGTTACCTAATGTAAGAAGAATATATGGTTTTTTTCCATCCATCAGATTTTATGACTACAGGCCTCAAAGTTTTCAGAGTCCTTTAGGAGTTTAACAATTACTTATTCTGTTGGTGAATGTCTAGTCAAGGGCAAGATGCCCATCCAGAATGAAATGTTAATAAATTAGATCATACCATGGCTGTGTATTTAAAAACAGGAGGGGCAAAGCTTTGTTTGTTAGACAATGGAAGAGGAAACATGGCATAGTGGATTGAGTACCAGATTTCAGGTCTAAGAGTTGTGGGTTCAAATCTTTACTCTGACACAGGATATATGATATTCAGCAAATCTTTTGGCCTTTTGGAGACTCAAACAACTCATAACAAAGTAGTTCATGAAGTCCATAAAGATTGGTTGTGATCAGGGGAGGGAGTTCTCACACTGTCAAAATATTTTATGATATAATATAAAGCCTGAAAGACTTTTTTCCCTGTATGTCTATTTTCCCACATTTTTAATGCTTTAACTTGGGTGACTAGGTAGTACATTGGCTAGAGTGTTGGGTCTGGAGTCAAGAAGATCTGAATTCAAACCTGACCTCAGACACTTACTAGCTGTATAACCTTGGGCAAGTCACTTAACCCTGTTTGCCTCATTTTCGTCATCTGTACGATGAGCTGGAGAAGGAAATGGCAAACCACTCCAGTATCTTTGTCAAGAAAACCACAAATGGGGTTACGAAAAGTCAGACACAACTGAGAAAACTGAACAATAGCTCCAACAACTTGGATGTAAATTATGTTGAAGCAGCTAATTTTCTTTCCCCCTAAGGACAGGTATTGTCAAAGGAAGTTTCTGGTTTGTGGGAACAGAGGGAGCTGAGGCAGGAAGGATATAAGGACATGTCTAGTAACACCATGTGAGTGGGAAGAACTGGAGATCATTAACAATAGGATGAAAGCTGCCTGCTGGCAACAGCAATCTTCTCTCTCCCCTTTTTTTCTCTGTCTCAGTTTTTCTCTTAGGTTTATGTGGTCAATGAAAGCTATCGGTCTGTTATTTCACACCCCATTAGGTGATTGCCTTTTCTTTCTGCACCCAGCAGCAGAATTTTTTTTCTTTCTGAGGGTAATGTTAGTGAGTGATATGTTCTGTAAAACACACCCCTTTGGTTGCTAGTTGGGAAAAATATCTCAGAGGGGTAGAGAAATTACCTATATCCTCTGGCAATCAGTTACTTCTCCGTGACATTTTCTAACTGGCTGCTGATCCTGAGCTGTGTTAATAGTGGAATCCAGGGCTTTTAGCTGTCATCTCAGATCTAGTAGTGTGGTATAAGGAGCAGAAAGAGCCTTACATTTAGAGTCAAAAGGTCTGGGTTAGAATTTCCTCTCTGCTGCTTACTGGCCATGTGATCTTGGATAAATTATTTAACTTCACCAACTTTCCTCTTCCTCATTTGTAAAGTGGAAATAATAATATTTATATTGCCTGCTACTACCTAGGGTTGTCTTGAGGCTCAAATTTAACAGTGAATGAAGAGCATTTTTAATTGTAAAATACAGAAAGGGTCTGAATATATCAGCACCCTGTCTATAATTTAGATATAATTTGGATCCATGTTTTCCTGATGACCCAAATCCAGCACTCTTCATACCACCACATGCATCTCACAAAGTGTTTTATACATCTCAGCTATTCCTCCTTTTTTGATCCTAAGATCTTATGACACTCAGAGGTCATGTCCATTCTGTACCTGAGGTATTAAGGTGACAGCTGAAGAAAAGAGGAAAGGTTAATAATGAGTGTTGAATGGAAAAGGACAGCAGCTGCTTCTGTTAGCCACTCTGCCAGCATTTTTCTCCATTCCAGTCCCCTCCAGCATCAGGAACCTACCTACACTGGACTCATCCTGATGAGATGATTGATACATGACTGCATTAGGAGTCAGTAACAAGGCTTTCTCCTATTATTAAGCCTGCCAGCATTCCAGAGCCCTCTGGGTTTACAAAAATAAAGTTGTCTCATTTGCTACATGTACCAGATCCCCTAAAAGAGGATTTAAGAGGAAGTGGGAATATCAGAAACAGATGGAGGACCCCTTGATTAGCATATAGTGCCATTTCCATGGCTCAGAAGCCTCTGTAGAGGATCCACATATAGAAATACACATATATAAACTCTTAGTTTAGAAAACAGAGGTGCGCAGATCAGATACTAAAATAGAAACAAGAGAGCTGAATCTAGTGGGATTGGTTGCAGGGGGATGTCAAGAATGGGATAGATTGAGATGGATAAAAAAGAAAATTCACTACAAAAATTTAGACTTAACAGGAACAGCTGCAGAATTATGTTCTCCCAGGCTCTTTTTTTAGAGTTGAGGTTTGACTCTGACTGATTTTATATATGCAACTGCAGGATGGGTGGTTCCAACAGATCTAGCTTGTCTTTTTTTACTCACAGAAGGGCAATTGAAAGAACACTGAATTGCCAGAAAACTGACTTAAAAACCTTAGTGAGGGAGAGGTGAGCTCTCTCTCTCTCTCTGTCTCCCTCCATTCCTCTTCCTCCCTCTCCTTTTCCCTTTTTTCTACTCTTTCTTTCCTCCTCCTCCTCCTCTTCTCTCTCTCCCTCTCTCTCCCTCTCTCTCTTTCTCTCTCTCTTTCTCCCTCTTTCATTTTTTAAGAATTAGTTTCAGACTGAAGACCAAGGGAGGTGAGTGCCTCAGGGTGGGGAATTCAAGTGTCCAGGGGTTCTTTTGTCTTATGGAGAGGCAGAGATGTCATTCGTATGCAAAGAGAGAAAAATTTAGGAAGAGAAGAGAATGAAAATGAAATGGACCTGGGGATGCCTGACCACACAGGAGAACTATCAGAAAGAGAAGAAGCATTGTGTCTAAGTCTGAGAGTGCTGGACGCTCATTCTCCCTCCTGTATCTGCCAACACTCTAGTCTTATAGGCTGTGGTGATAATGAGCAGAAAGAGGATTGTTCTGGTGAATGCACCCTGGTTTTGTTCCAAAACCCACACGTTCTTAATGCAGTTTGCCCTCTATTACCCAAACTCAGCAGCAAGGGAAAGGCAGGCCATGCATGAGTCACAGTCCAAAGTAAATACCTTTTGGAGAGGGAAATAATCTTGGCTTAGTATTCTTCTCTCTTCCCATCCCCAACTCTTTAATTACATGTGCTAGGATTCTAGTTTTCATGCACCCCTTAGGAATCGCTATAGCAATTGAAATGAGATTTTTTGGTTCACCTCACCTCGGGTATCTGAGGCTTGTTGGCATGGCCAGAAAGAACACTCTCTCTTCTCTTCCATTTAATAAGCCTAATAAAAGTATGTCTGCTTCAAACACCTCAGCAACTGTATTTCAAATATAAAGGGTCACAATCTTAGATTTTCCTTGATTGGTCCAGGGTTTCAGTTCAATTGAACAAGCATTTATTAGGTGCCTACTGGATCCCAGATGTCATGCTAGGTGTTGAGAAGACAAAGATTTACAAGGACAAAGCGGTCTATTCCTTTGAGAAGAAGCCACATGTACATAAGGAAGGAAAGACAAAGTAACAAAAAGCAGTTTTAAGAGTGAGACATAGGGTCAAGAAAGGTCCCCTGTACAAGTTGGTACCTGAGTTGGGCTTTGAAAGAAGAAGTTTAGAATTTTAGGAGATGGAGCTGAGGAGGAGTTATGTCCAGTTAACAAGGTACCCCTGGTGCAAGTGTATGGAGATGAGAGATGTCATGTCATGTCTTCATAAAATTAGAGTCAGTAAAACATTTATTAAGTATCTGTTATGTGTCAGGCACTGTGCTAAGGGCTGGAAATACAAAAAGAGACAAAATACAATCCTTGGGGGTGGACCCAAGATGGCGGAGTAGAAAGACAAACATACGCTAGCTCTGAACCCACAGCCCATAAAATATCTGTAAAAAAGAACTCCCAACAAATTCTGGAGCAGCAGAAGCCACAGAACAATGGAGCAGATGAGATTTCTGTTCCAGAGAGCCCTGAAAACCTCTCGCAAAAGGTCTGTCGTGCCCCGGACCTGGAGCGGAGCCCAGCCTTGCCTTGGCCACGAGGCACCAAGAGGAACAGGTCCGAGTGGGCTTCAGGAACGGAATCTCCAGCGGCCACGTGGGTCCCTCCACCCACGGGCCCCAAAGGTTGGTGAGAGGGTCTTCCTGGCTTGCCAAAAGGGGAGTGGGGTGCCGCCATAACTCAAGCCCCCTTGGGAGGCAGCGTCAGGGGACAGGGCTCCCCAAGCAGGCAGGAGCCCAGATCCATTGTTGAAGGTCTTCACATAAACCCCCTGAGTGAACTGAGCCCCGTGTGGTGGCTCTGCCCTGACCTGAGCACCTAAACTTAATCTCACACTGAATAGCAGCCCTGCCTCCACCCGAAGCCCTGAGGTTGGAAAGCAGCATTTCAATCTCAAGCCCCAAGTGCTGGCTGGGCTGATCTGGAGGGGTCGTGGGGGTGGAAAGAAAACTCAGAAGACAAGTCACTGGCTGGGAAAATGCCCAGAAAAGGGAAAAAAAAATAAGACTATAGAAGGTTACTTTCTTGGTGAACAGATAATTCCTCCCTTCCTTTCTGATGAGGAAGAACAATGCTTACCATCAGGGAAAGACACAGAAGTCAAGGCTTCTGTATCCCACACATCCAAAATAAATATACTATGGGCTCAGGCCATGGAAGAGCTCAAAAAGGATTTTGAAAATCAAGTTAGAGAGGTGGAGGAAAAACTGGGAAGAGAAATGAGAGAGATGAAAGAAAAGTATGAGAAACAGGTCAACACCTTGCTAAAGGAGACCCAAAAAAATGCTGAAGAAAATAACACCTTGAAAAATAGGCTAACTCAATTGGCAAAAGAGGTTCAAAAAGCCAGTGAGGAGAAGAATGCTTTCAAAAGCAGAATTAGCCAAATGGAAAAGGAGGTTCAAAAGCTCACTGAAGAAAATAGTTCTTTCAAAATTAGAATGGAACAGATGGAGGCTAATGACTTTATGAGAAACCAAGAAATCACAAAACAAAACCAAAAGAATGAAAAAATGGAAGATAATGTGAAATATCTCATTGGAAAAACAACTGACCTGGAAAATAGATCCAGGAGAGATAATTTAAAAATTATGGGCCTACCTGAAAGCCATGATCAAAAAAAGAGCTTAGATATCATCTTACATGAAATTATCAAGGAAAATTGCCCTGATATTCTAGAACCAGAGGGCAAAATAAGTATTCGAGGAATCCACCGATCACCGCCTGAAAGAGATTCCAAAAGAGAAACTCCTAGGAACATTGTGGCCAAATTCCAGAGTTCCCAGGTCAAGGAGAAAATATTGCAAGCAGCTAGAAAGAAACAATTCAAGTATTGTGGAAATACAATCAGGATAACACAAGATCTAACAGCTTCTACATTAAGGGATGGAAGGGCATGGAATATGATATTCCAGAAGTCAAAGGAACTAGGACTAAAACCAAGAATCACCTACCCAGCAAAACTGAGTATAATACTTCAGGGGAAAAAATGGTCTTTCAATGAAATAGAGGACTTTCAAGCATTCTTGATGAAAAGACCAGAGCTGAAAAGAAAATTTGACTTTTAAACACAAGAGTGAAGAGAAGCATGAAAAGGTAAACAGCAAAGAGAAGTCATATGGGACTTACTAAAGTTGAACTGTTTACATTTCTACATGGAAAGACAATATTTGTAACTCTTGAAACTTTTCAGTATCTGGGTAGTTGGTGGGATTACACACACACACATGCACACACACACACACACGCACATGCACACATACACGCACATGCACACACACATAGAGACAGAGTGCACAGAGTAAATTGAAGAGGATGGGATCATATCTTAAAAAAATAAAATCAAGCAGTGAGAGAGAAATATATTGGAAGGAGAAAGGGAGAAATAGAATGGGGCAAATTATATCTCATAAAAGAGGCAAGCAAAAGACTTTTTAGTGGAAGAATAAAGAGGGGAGGTGTGAGAAAAACATGAAGTTTACTCTCATCACATTCCACTAAAGGAAGGAATAAAATGCACACTCATTTTGGTATGAAAACCTATCTTACAATACAGGAATTTGGGGGATAAGGGGATAAGCAGGGTGGGGGGGATGATGGAAGGGAGGGCATGGGGAGGAGGGAGCAATTTGAGGTCAATACTCATGGGGAGGGACAGGATCAAAAGAGAGAATAGTAGTAATGAGGGACAGGATAGGATGGAGGGAAATATAGTTAGTCTTATACAACATGACTATTATGGAAGTCATTTGCAAAACTACACAGATATGGCCTATATTGAATTGCTTGCCTTCCAAAGGTAAGGGGTGGGGAGGGAGGGAGGAAGAGAAGTTGGAACTCAAAGTTTTAGGAACAACTGTCGAGTACTGTTCTTGCTACTAGGAAACAAGAAATACAGGTAAAGGGATATAGAACGTTATTTGGCCCTACAGGACAAAAGAGAAGATAGAGCAAGGGCAGAGAGGGATGATAGAAGAGAGGGCAGATTGGTGATAGGGGCAATTAGAATGCTCGGCGTTTTGGGGTGGGGGGAGGGGACAAAAGGGGAGAAAATTTGAAACCCAATATTTTGTGAAAATGAATGTTAAAAGTTAAATAAAAAATAAATTAAAAAAATACAATCCTTGCCTTCAAAGATCCCACAATCTGATGTGGGAGATAAGCAAACAAATATATAAAAGCAAGAGCTGAAAGGAATTTCTGGAGTCACCCAGAGAAGAGAAGTGATTTGTCTGAGTAGCAGAGCTGGTCCCCTGGCTCCAAATGCATCTTTCTTTATGCTGTACTGATCAGTCTCTAATCATTTGTTAGCCAGACATTTTGGCCAGAGTCCAACTAAGAATATTTGGATATAGACAGCTAGGTGGTAAAGTGGATAGAGTGCTGACCTTGAGGTAGAAAGACTTAAATTCAGATCCAACCTCAGATGCTTATTAGCTAACTCTAGGCACTTAACCTCTTCCTCAGTTTCCTCATCTGTAAAATGGGGATTATTTATAGCACCTACCTTGCAGGATTGTTACAAGGCTGAAATTAAATAATATTTGTAAAGCAGTATACAAAATTTCAACCTTTGTGGCTAATATAAATTGTTATTTAATAAGTGAAACTGCATTGTCTTAACACCCCAAAGAATTTAGTTGGTATGAAAGACTGCCTAAATATTTGGATCAAGTTCTTGGTTCTCCTTGCCATCATTTCTGGAAGAAAATAATTTGCCTCATTTCACTATCCAATGTTAGGTGTTTCTGCTAATGCCCAACAAAAAAATGCTTAGGCACGTCCTATTGGGTAGAACTTATAGGTCATATTTATGCATTACTTTATTTGAATTTTCCTGTTCCTCTGAAGGTTAACAATTCTCATCTTTGACTTTGGGAGAAGTCTTGCAATGGTCTCAAATGATCTATAATTCTCAAAATTATTTTTAATACATTTTCTTCTAAAAGGGTGTCTATGTATATACTTTAAAAAAGAAAATTCATCATGCCAGAATCAAAGTTCTGAAAATGAGTCAAATTATATGGTAACCATTCAAATCATAGTAGATTATCTTTCCAAAGGATCCCTAGTCATTGATTTAAATAGTAAGCTTTCTTACTTCTAAAATATAATTTGTATTCACTAAAGGTGATTGGTTCCACATTATCCAGGGAAGAGATGTATTGTAAATATGCATACCGTATATTTTTGGATGGTGAAAGAGAGGTAGGCATATGATCAGCCAGAAGACTAGAAGTTGCTGTTTTCACACTTTTTTGAAAATAGAAAAAATTTAGTTTCATTATAGTAATACTCTTTTTTGGGATACCCTTTCTTAGATTATGTTCCAGCAAATAAGATGGTAAAGAACTGTTTGTCCCTTATAAATGTTAGAACCGTTTGTTGTCTTTGCATTTCATTCTCATTCCTTTCTCCTTGTACTGTCATATTAGTCCTCATGTTTCCATGCTAGGCTATCTTAGTCCCTTGGGACCATGACGACTCTTACTCCATGCCTTTTATACAGTGCTTTAGAGTTGTCTAAGTGCTTTATATGAATTAGCCTTATATGAACTTTTTATAAGTGGTATAGCATATTAGCCCTATTTTGTATATAAGTAAACTGAGGTTCAGAAGTTGTGGCTTGTTCATGATTATACATCTAATAAGTGTCAGAGGCAGAATTTGAACTCAGGTCTTCCTGACTCAAAGTCTAGTATTCTAGTCTATCTGCCTTTCTATCTACTTTATTTATACATGGATGCCAGACAAAGTCACATGGTTGAGCCAGTTAAATCCCAGAATATATAAGGAAAGACCCTTCAAGGTTTTCTTTAAGAAATACAATTGATATGTTTCTCTTGATATCACCGTATTTTTACCCAGTATCCATCTCCCTTCCTCTCCTAGGGAGCTATCCTATATAACAAATAGTATTTGAAAGGAAAAAGAAGAGGAAAAAATCAGCCTATCTGATCAATACATCAAAAACATCTGAAAATATGTGCAATGTGCAACACTTACGGATCTCTCACCTTTGCAAAAGGTGAGGTTGGGAGTATCTTCTCATATCTCTTCTTTTAAGCCATGCTTATTCTTTATTATGTTGCAGCATTCTTTTTTTTTTTAGTGTGTTCTTTCCATGTACATTGTTGTAGTCACTGTATGTTTTGTTTTCTTGGTTATGCTTAATTCATTCCTCATCAGTTCATCTAGGTCTTTCTATGCTTCTCAGTATTTATCACATACATAATTTCTTATAGCACAGTAATCTTTGATTACATTCACAGTTTGTTTAGCTATTCCTCCATTAATGGACATCTACTTTGTTTTTAATTCTTTGCTATCATCAAAAGTGCTGCTATAAAGAGTTTTGTTGTATATGGAGACTTTCTTCTTATCTGTGGTCTTCTTTGGGGATAAACCACTGAGTTTTCACTAGCCGTTTGATATTTGGAGTTGGACAAAGACTAAGAAAACATGTAAGACTTGGTTTTGCAGTGATGCTGCTTTATACATGCTATTGATATCAGTCTACTTGGAAGATGACCTTTTAAGACCTCAGGTACAGGCAGGGTGAATTGAATATGCCTATAGAGGTCATAGCTCAGGTCTTAGGACTGACACTTAGCACCTAACTCTTAGCCTGTAGTCTAGAGCCTATAGAAGTAGACATAGAGAACACTGCTTTGGCATCATTAGATTCTTTGGGGCTTAATTCTTGGTCAGAAGCATCTGCTTTCAACTCTGGTCTCCTGCATGTTGTAAAACCTGGTGTGCCCTGCAAGGAGCATCGCTCCCCAAATGTTGTTTTTCTGGCTTATTGCTTTGGGGAAGGGGGAAAGAAGCTTCACAGGGAAATGTTTACAACTTCAAGCTGACTTCCTGTTGAGTGAGGACATTGCAGCATTTATTTCAAGGACATCCCTTTTCAATTAAAATCCCTGGGTGGGACTAAATAAATAGGCTGGTCAGCTCCAAGGTGGGTTTTCCCTCCTTTTAAAACTATTGAAAGGATGTAAATAAAGGGAGTACTTTTTTGCTCCCATTAGGCTGATATGAAGGGAAAAGAGCCTTCCATTAAACTCATGTAAAGCCATTTGCCTATGTTAATGCAGAAATGGAGTGTTTGTAAATATTGGTTCTAGGGAAATGGGCTTGGAACACTGTGACTTGTGCTGTGTGTTTGTAAACCTGCTGGCATACTAGTTTGTATGATACACTTACATCAAAAAAGCTTTTTATCCATCCTATCATTATAATTCTTTGGTTAACTTGACTGTGAAGTCTTAATTTTTCTCCCTCTGACAGTGGACTAGAGGCATTCTAGAATAATTATTACCCCCTTTTAAAGGCTTCCCCCCGCCAGATTTTGAGGATCTAAAAACAGTTTACCTTCAAAATGTATAATAAACTGTATTGCTTTCCAGAGGAACTAGACTGGTATAATAGTTTGGGGGGATGGTGGTGAGACTAGGGAAAGTAGGTGGAGGGCAAGTATGTTTTGGGTGTTGTGTTATTACACTATCTTTCTAGGACCATACTGCTGACAATATTTTCCCCAAAAATTTATTAATTTTTTTGTTTTCAGTTATCTACAGTCACTTCCATAAGTTCCAAATTTTCTCCCTCCATCCCCAAGATGGCATGCAATCTTATATGGGTTCTACACATGCATTCATGTTAAACATATTTTTACATTGGTCATGTTGCATAGAAGAATTAAAATGAATGGGAGAAACCACTAGAAAACAAAACATAACAAAGGAGAAAATAGTCTGCTTCATTCTGCGTTCTGACTCCATAGTTCTTTCTCTGGATGTGAATGGCATTTCGTACCATGAGTCCTTTGGAAATGTTTTAGGTCCTTGCATTGCTGTGAAATCAATCCTCACACACTGTGGCTGTTACTGTGTATAATGTTCTCCTGGCTCTGCTCATTACGCTCAGCATCAGTTCATATAAGTCTTTCCAGATTTTTCTGAAGTTCGCCTGTTTGTCGTTTCTTATAGCCCAATAGTATTCCATTACATTCCTATACCACAACTTGTTCAGCCATTCCCTAATTGATGAGGACCCCCTCTATTTCCAGTTCTGGTCCACCACAAAAAGAGCCACTACAAATATTTTTGTACATGTGGGTCCTTTCCCCATTTTTATGATCTCTTTGGGATATAGCACTAGAAGCAGTATCGCTAGGTCAAAGGGTATGTACATTTTTATAACCCTTTGGGCATAGTTCTAAAATTGGGCATCTCCAGAATGATTGGATTGGTTCACAGCTCCACCAACAATGAATTACTTTTCCAACTCTTCCATATCTTCTGCAACATTTTTCATTTCCTTGTTTGTCATGTTAGCCAATCTGATAGATGTGATGTTGTACCTCAGAGCTGTTTTGATTTGCATCTCTCTAATCAATAGTGATTTGGAGCATTTTTTCATATGATTATAGATAGCTTTAACTTCTTCCTGTGAAAACTGCTTGTTCATATTCTTTGACCATTTATCAATTGGGGAATGGCTTGTGTTCTTGTAAATTTAACTCAGTTCTCTATATATTTTAGAAATGAGACCTTTATCACAGACACTAGTTGTAAAAAATCCCAGTTTTCTGCTTCCCTCCTAATCTTGGTTACATTGGCTTTATTTGTGCAAAAAACTTTTCAATTTTATGTAATCAAAGTTATCCATTTTGCATTTCATAATTTTCTCTCTCCTGTTTGGTTATAAATTCCTCCATTCTCCATAAATCTGACAAACAAACTATTCCTTGCTCCCCTAGTTTGTTTATAGCATCAGCCTTTATACCTAGATCATGTATCCATTTGGACTTTATTCTGGTATATGGTGTCAGACATTGGTCTGTGCCCAGTTTCTGCCATACTATTTTCCAGTTTTCCCAATAGTTTTTGTCAAACAGTGAGTTCTTATCCCAGAAGCTGGGGTCCTTGGGTTTATCAAACAGTATACTGCTATAGTCACTGAAATTGTGTTCTGAGTACCTAACCTATTTCACTGATCTACCCCCCTATTTGATGATTGTTGCTTTATAATACAATTTAAGATCTGGTATGACTAGGCCACCTTCCCTGGCATTTCTTTCCATTAATTCCCTTGATATTCTGGACCTTTTGTTCTTCCAGATGAATTTTGGTATTACTTTTTCTAGCTCTATAAAATAACTTTTGGTAGTTTGATTGGTATGACACTGAATAAGTAAAATTTTTTTGTCAATATTTTTACTATATTTGAACAGTTACATGGTGGTGATGTTGATGAGGATGATGGTGATGATGATCTTTTATAGTGTTAAGTATTCTGGGATATGTGTACTTTGTGAATCTATATTTGAGAGGGAGAACTTCTACTACTAATGCCTTTAAGCGTTTCACTAAGCAAAAATAATAGAGATCTAATGGATGTCAGTGGTAGTCTCTGCCTTTTGGAAACATCTCCAGAAATACTGCTCCTGTATTCATCCATGGCCAAGACCTTATCCTAAGATGTTTAATGTCAGTGGGCAAGAAAATGGCTTAGAACTTTAATACCAAAGTAAATTTGGTAGTGTGTGTGTATGTATATGTATGTGTGTACACACACACACACACACACACATACACACACATATATATATTGTATACATAGGCAAGTAGGTGGCATAGTGGATAGTGTCCCAGTCCTGGGGTCAGGAAGACCTGAGTTCAAATCTGGCCTCAGACACTTACTAGCTGTGTGATCCTAGGCAAGTCATTTAATTTTGTTTGCCCTAGTTTCCTCATCTGGAAAATGAGCTGGAAAAGGAAATGGCAAAACTATTCCAGTATCTTTGTCAAGAAAACACCAATGGAAACATGAAGAGTTGGATATAACTGAAAAGTGTCTGAACAATAACAATTGTACACACATATACATATACATGGTGTCCAAAAATCTTTGATACAATTTTAAGTCATTAAAGTTTAAGACTGCATTAAGACTTTTATGACATCCTGTATATACACATACGTATGTTTATATGTATACACGCATCTCTCACTCTATATCTATATTATCTATCAATGGAGAGAGAGAGAGAGAGAGAGAGAGAGAGAGAGAGAGAGAGAGAGAGAGAGAGAGAGAAACAAACTAGACTTATTTAATTTCACTGCTGAATTCTTTCCACCGATGCAGATGTCTTAACTGCTTGGTACATAGAAAGGTCAAATGACTGCATGAGTTAGTATGATCACAAACAGGACTGGAATGTAGCAGAACATTACTATGAAGATCTCTTGTGTTCCAGTCTCTACCCAATATCTGACTTCTGCATGGCCATACCCTTTCACTACATCAAGAAACATAGCTGTGTGGTGATGCCACTTACTATCCTTGCCATGAGAAATCCTGAGTCTGTGGATTGTGTGAGCTTGGGAGTTCTGAGCTGTAGTAGGACTAAGTCAGTCAGGTCTCCACACTAATTCTGGCACCAATATAATCATCGCTCTTGGGAGAGGGCATACGAGGCTGCTTAACAAGGGAAAAACAACTCAGTTTGGAAATGGAGCAGATCAAAGTTCCGCTGCCAATCGGGAGTGATATTGAACCTCTAACTGGCTAGGCAAGATAGAAAGAACTAGTCTTCTTCTCTCTCCCACCTCCCATAAGTATATACAACTATAATAACTATTATAAACTTACCTTCCCAATATCATAGAGTGGATATTTTCAAAGGAACCTGACCTAGTTTGTTGGAGACAGCTTATTAAATCCAAATAAAAACGTGAAAATAGTTGGCTAGCAGACCTTATTATTGCTGCCTTCTTTGAATTTTCCATCCTTCTTAACTCAGAACCATGAATAACTATGGTTGAGGGACTCCTTGTTTTCTCACTTGGTGCTAAGATACATTCTCATAATGCTGTGAGTTTCTTTTATGTGGTAATCATCCTAGGACTCTGACATATATTTAATGTTCCTCTCTGCAAAGTGGAAGGAGGAGTATGTGTTTGTGTGTGTGTCTGTGTGTGTAGTATAAGAGACTGCAGAAAGGAGATGCAGTAAGAATTTTAGAAAATCTAACTAATATGAAAGAGAATCTCCTGGAACACCGGATTATAATCCCTGAAAAAAAGTTGGTGGGACCACTTAGAACAAATTATATACAGTGGGAATGATGTATCTGTAGCAAGGCTTCTCTCTTTGCTTCTAGAAGGTGAATTTTGAATTGATTTTTTTAAAGGAGATGTCAGTCCTATCAGTAACTCAGTTTTTTAAAGAGTTGCCTGGAGCATTGAAAGAGAAATGAGTCATCCATGGTTAATTAATATATGTCCGAGGCAGGTCTTGAACCTAGGCATCCAAGAACAGCCCTCCATCTTCTTTACTATGATACTTCTAGCCAAATTTTCTTAAGAAACTGAATGTTCCTGGATTCACAGTTGCAGAGTTTTGGTTTATGGGATGGAAGAAGCTAATATTAAGATGAGACATGATTTTTAGGGAATAGTAATACCTAAAGTTTGGCATATATGTGGTACAATGGATAGATTGCTTGGCCTGGAGTCAGGAAGACCTGAGTTCAAATCCAGCCTCATACACTTACTAGTTGTGTGACCCTGGGTAGGTCACTTAATCTCTGTTTGCCTCCATTTCCTCAACTGTAAAATAGGGATAATAACTGCATCTTACTTGTAGGGTTGTTACAAGGACCAAAGCAGATAATACTGATAAATTGCTTAGCCTAGTGCCTTCCACGTAGAAAATGCTATATAAATGCTTATTCACTCCCTTCCCCTAAAAGAGATTCAAGTTTGACAAGCATTTATTAAGGGAGGGTGAAAAGATAAAAAGTAGTAGAGTCATTATGAAACTTGCCACAGCACCAAACTGACAGTGCTGGGATCATTTCAGATCCTAGATCCCCAAATATAAGGGAGTGGGGCTACAGTTCTTGAGACCTGATGGTCAGAATGTAGAGGGACAACTTTTTTTTTCTGTAAGTTTCCCTAGAACCCTGGATATTCTCAAATGATTTCTCCCCCAGCCCCTTATCTATGACCTGCTTCTGCCCCTTCACTAGTGCCTTGTGAGTATGTACGGGCATTTCTTTAAGATCAAAGGTCTGGGTAACCCAATTTGTACAGGTCAGGAATGATATAATTTTAGAATAAACTAATATCAGTGTACCCTGTATATTTACAGTTGTCTTATATTCAAGGGTTGTCTTTCTTTCATTGTACATGCCTAGAACAGGTGTTCTTAACCCAGTGTCCATGGAAACCCAAGGAGTCCACGGATAGATTTCAAGGAGTCTGTGAACTTAGATGGGAAAAATGACATCTTTATTTTCACTAACCCTTTAACTGAAATTTGGCATTTCCTTCAGTGATGAATTTTCAAAAACATTGCTCTTACAAAGGGATCCATAGGCTTCACCGTAGTTTCAAAGAGGTCCTTGATGAAACAAAACTTAAGAACTACTGTCCTAGAGAATCAGGATTGTGGCAAGGTAGTTTGTCTTATACCTGACAAAGCATTGCCGGCAATTAGGCAATAAGTTTTTGTTTTGTTGATAATTGCACTGCTGGCTACCTATTATAAATGTGAAAGGTTTTTTTGAATTTTTTTGAATGCTTTTAAACTCCTAGCAATGGACTGGTATTCATTTACTCCTGGCTAATGCTCATATTGTTTTGCAGTATTAAGACCAGTTAAATATGAGCAATAAAAATGATAGTATAGTAACGGATAGAAGTAGCATGGAAGTGCCCTGAGTCAAGTCCTACCTTTTGACATGTACTAGCTTTGTGATTGTGCAAGATTCTTGTGCCCATCTAGCCTCTATGTGCCCCAGCCAACTCTCTAATTGTAATTTATAGATTAGATAGTGATCTGCATCAGAGGAAGGAGTTTCTGTAATGGGAGTTCCCTATATCAGTAAAATCACAGGGTCAGATCAATAACAACAAATCCTCATAATAAGTAACGTGGTAGATCGGCAACAAAGGAGACCGAACCGAGGGCTAAGTGTGTTTCCACAGCAAGCCTTCAGGTCCAGTATCCTGAACAAAAGAAGTACCTGGATGTAACCACTTTTGGAATTGTCTTCCCTTGCTTTATCACATTCATAAATTCATTTACGTTTCCGTATTCACTGTGCCTTAGTTTCTCCGTTAAGAGCCTCTATTAGGAGTTTCGGCAGAGTTTCTGATCCAATGCCCCATTTTCCTTATAATTTGTGGAGGGAGGGAGGAAGGGGAAGCAGGGGGGTACTCTGAGTTGACTGAAGAGGCAGGGAATAATGATACATCTCTTCTTTTCAGTCCTTAGAGTCTTCCTGCTCAGCTCATCACTTAACCTTTACATGTTTATCAGACACATAATAGAAGCAAAGTGAATGGGGAAGAGGTGGGGGAGGAGAATTGTTACAATTTTAAAACAAAAGGTTACTTCAAAGGGGAAAGTGCCTATATCCCTGCCTGCCTGCCATGGAGGAGTCCCTAATTTTTGTTCCAGGAAAGATGCTATAAATCTTTCTTCTTAAGCCTGGGAGGCCAATGCCCTGCTATCTATCCCAGTGGCCTTCAACGTCTGTCTGTCAGCTTGTCTGTGAGGGAGGCTAACTATAATCCCCTAAGCTTTCTTGCCTGACCAACCCCAAACCAGAATATCAGGTGCTGGACTTGACAGTGGCTTGGTGCCTGCTTGACCCTGCCTATTCTCCTTTAGGGGATTGTAAGTGACAGGCACAGAGTTGCCAGACTCAAGCCAGGGGGGAAGATTAATCATTCTCAGTGCTGTTTCCTGTGCTTTATTCATTGTGCCTGCAGGGTTGTGGCTCAGATATGTGAGAGGGGTGTGTGTGTATGTGTGTGTGTGTGTATGCATGCATGCGCATCCTTGTGTTTTTAATTTGGATTCTGCATCCCTGTCAATTGCACATGGACTTAGAAAGGCATATTGGTTCATGATAGCTTCTGGCTTCTTGGTATCTCTTTCTTACACTCTGCTCTCCTCCAGTTCTATTATTCTAAGAGGGGTTTTGGCAACCTCTGCTATTACCCTGTTCTCTTGCTG
This sequence comes from Notamacropus eugenii, assembly GCF_028372415.1. Classification (NCBI taxonomy): domain Eukaryota; kingdom Metazoa; phylum Chordata; class Mammalia; order Diprotodontia; family Macropodidae; genus Notamacropus; species Notamacropus eugenii. The sequence goes on along the minus strand of NC_092873.1, from coordinate 321,547,425 downwards.
ATTAGAGGAAATTCCCAGTTGCTCTCCCCTCCCCTCACCCAGCCTCCCACTTCTTCGTCTGCTACTTCCTGGGAGTAAAGTTTGTCAGACAGAGCATGTGTACCCAGGATTAACTCCTGTGAGCCGCAGTCTAGAGGGTACAAAAAAGGAGTTGTATATAAGATGAACAGGACAGGTACAAGTTCAAGGAAGTGAAGTGCAGGTTTATCAGCCTGTTTTCTATGACCTTGTTTTTGTTAATATTTTGATGATTGTGTTTTGGTATAGTTGGCTTCCTTTGTTAACTTCATGTATTTTACTTTATACATTTAAAAACATTCTTCTGAGAAGGGAGGGGTCCATAGGTCTCACCACACTGTCAAAGGAGTCCATGGTACCAAAAAAAAAAAGATTCTTTACTCTCTATTTTAATAGAAAACACCATCCCTCACTCAAATCAAAGTCAACTGCAAGTCATGTCATCATCTTGATGTCATGGTCCTCTTCGAGAATGAAGGACAAACACAAGCAATAATAGAAAACAAATGCATTTAAAACAAATTATAGAAAGGCCTAGTGCACTGGCATTGTAATACTGTCATTTGAACTAGTGGCAGAGAGGGAACGAAAACAATGCACTTTTGGAAAACTGGAATCTATTAGGGGTAGAGCAAAGATGGAGGTAACTATTGACACCTTCTAACTTCTCTGAAGAATTCCAAACTCCTATGCTTGAACTTGCTTTTCTCCTTGTGCTAATCCTAATTCTCCATAATTTTTCACATCTGCCTCAGCTGCTTCCTTACCCTGGAGATACCTCCACCCCTGTGTCTGGCCCCCTACACCCACTGGTAAGTTCTTGCCTGTTACCTCTATTCAAGGAAGTGCCTAGGCTAGCCGTTACTCTTCTCCTGACTCCACTCAGAAACTTTTCCCCCTCTACTTCCTTTCCTCTCATTTCTTCCCATTCACCTCCCTTTTATGTATTCTCTTCCCCCATTAGAATATAAGATCTTTTGAGTGTAGGGACTGTCTTGTTTTTCTATGTATTTGTATTGTTGGTGTGCACAGCATCTGGCACATAGTTAAGTACTTAATAAATGTTCTTCCTTCCTTCCTTTCTTCTTCCCTCCCATCCATCTATCCATCCATCCATCTAACTCAAGGCTAGATTCAGGATATAAGTAGAGGACTCCTCCACAGCCATCCTGTCTTGACAAAGGATTAAAAAATGCTGAAATGGAATTTTTATTGTAACCCAACTCTCCCTTATGCTCCCTCTGCTGTCTCTTTTGGGTAAACACATAGCACTAGCTAGAATAGCCCAGTGGCAATCCTCCCTTCACTGAGGGAGCCCTGAGGGAACAGTAGGGGTGTGCTGGTATCCCAGGGACAGTTCCATCTGCTGACAGAGCTGTATGCCCTTCAGAACAAATAAATTTTAAAAAGTTGGCCTTTGTTTCTTCCCTTTTTTTAATGTTAAGTTCAAAGATCTGTTGTTTGGATTTTTTTTTCTTCTTGACTCCTGAGGCTCCTCCATTTACTCACAGAGCATCTGTTTCAGGGATTAGACACCCTCAGGTTCATTGGGCTATCAGCCAGTCCTGGGACCTTCTTGTGGTTTTTGATTGTGTCATCCTAGGAACATGTCATTTTGCTGCCTGGATGAGCTGTCTGGGGATTGACCGTGCTGCAGAACAGATGGCTTCCTCCCTCCCAGTCCTCTTGCTGCAATGGTGATTTAGCTCACCGTTCCTTGCCCTACCCCCATTCTCTCTTGGGGAGGGAAGGAGCCATTTGGTGTCATTATTATCCTACATCTTTGAGTAAAACAATTTCCCCAAATTGTTGCTCTTGAGAGTAGGGAACCAGCAAAGAGACACCAAAACTTTAGACTTTTTGCTCTTTTTTCATTCTTCACAGAAATTTCTTTCCCATCTCTTGTCTCTTTTGACCCTCTCCGTAGCCCTGTCAGGTCAATAGGACAAGCACACTATTACTATTTTATAAAAAAGGAAAATGACACCTAAGCAGTCCTTGCAGCCATGTGTAAGGTATGAGACAGCTAAGTGAGGCAGGAGATTGAGTGCTAGACTTGGAATTAGGAAGACTGGAGTTTACATCTCATTTATTAGTCAGATGACCCTGAGTGAATGATAACCTCCCTTAGCCTCAGTTTCTTGATCTGTAAAAGTGAAGACAATAATAGTGCCTATTTCAGAGTTGTTGTGAGGATCAAATGAAATAATCTTCAAGTGCTACATAAATGCTAGCTATCATGACCATCATCATATTCCATAAAAGTCAGATCTATAATTTTATAATTTTCTGGGGACTTAGGACTCCATCGTTTTCCCCCCACCTTTTTTCTCCCTTTCATAAGCAATTAAGCAATGCATATTAACTCCAAAGATCCCTGGGCACATGCTCCATAGTCCTAGAGGGGAGTCCTACCTTGCAAAATAAGGTCCTCCTTGGAACTTCAGGTGTAACTTGTTATTCTCACTGTATTCATTTGTAGATCATGACTTGGTGATCTTTGAAGGAGCATTCAATGAATATTAAACAGTTTTGTTTCTTGTGGTTTGTAAAAGCAAGATTCAAATGCGAGCCCTCCAATCTGAAAGCTTGGGTCCATGGATAGATACAGCCCTTTGGCCCTTACTGGGAGGGGGTGAGAGACCATACATTCTATCCTTGGCCTCTCCTTTGGCATCACCTTTAAATTCTCTAGCTGCTATAATAGATTTTTATATAATCACTACGGAGCACTTTTAAAGAGTGATAGATCACATTCATTGCTTTGCCTCATGATTAATTTCCCATAATAGTCCTCTCTAACTCTAAAGCGAAGAGAGGAGAGAGGGAAAAAAAAAAAACACAACACATTATCCATTTTGTGCTCAGAGTATAAATGAATTAGATTTAATTTCGGTTTAATTGTTTCCATAGCTCAGCCTTTGCTAACTTCACAGGATAATTTATTTTGCAGTCTTGGGGAAAAGAAGAAGGGAAGGGAGGGGGAACCCCCAGAAGATGTAGCCAAGTGGTCTGCCTGTGGATAGTGCTTAATTACAGCTGATAGTCTTATCTCCTTGTAATTGTTGGAGTCTCATTGAGTTCCTCCCTCAGGCTCCCCTTTCTGTACTTCATGGATCAATAGACAGTCAAACCTCAGGCCTATTGCCTTTTGGGAAAGGGGAAGACCTGCAGGGAGCTTTTGGCATCTAAGTCAAGAGCAAGGGAGGAGGGTTCCATGAAGTTGGTGAAAAGGAGGGGTGAAGGTTTAGGATAATGAGTGTATTTTAGAAATGATGGCTATTGTTGCCATCACTATTATTATTTCTTTCCCTAAACATGAAGAAAACACAATTGATTGAAAGGCAATAGGCTTGTTTCCCACCATACCTCCACAACCTTCTTTCTCCTGTTTTGAAACAAGGGTGGGTAGGTGGAAAGTTAGGTGACTGGCCTAGGATTTTGACTACCAGAAATTCAGAGGAGGTTCAGAAGATAATAATTATTAATAACAGCTCTTTGTGTTTGGATAGTACCTTCCTTCTGAGCAGCTCAAGACAAGTAAGTGGTGATTAGCTGAGGCAGGGAAAGTGAGCTGGAGTTCCTGACAAACCCACTCTTTCCTTTCCGTTTTCTAATTCAGCCTTCCTTCTGAAGAAAGTGTTTTGGAATAGCACTGAGTCTGTCACCCCATCTGGCTCTAAAGAAGGGATATTTATGGGAAGGGGAAGGGCTTGCCTTGTTATCTGAGTTCCCCTTGATGTTTATTCCTTCTCTGTCTGGCATCAGGCCTAGATCTGGGATTGGGTGAACTACACGGGGTCAACAAGTTGTACTGGTGGAATGCTTTCTTTCTCTCCAGAACTGTTGTAGCACATAACTCCTCAGTTTGACTTAGCTCAAGTGGTTAGGACATTGTGTTCACTAGGGCAAGTTAAGGGCTCAATCCCCATATGGAACATTTCATAAGTGTGTGTTTTTGTCGTCTCTTGCTAAAGGGGTAGGTAGGCACATCTCAATGCAGTTTATTTTATTTCATTTTTTTTGGCCAGACTTGTATTTCAGTCAGTAAAAGGGAAATCCTTCCTCTGATGCCAATTAATAATTTATCTCCAATTTAGGATCATAGAGATAGTATGAGCATATGAGCAAACTTCCTCTTCCAGAGCAAGTAATCATCTTCTCTGTAACTTACCAGTTTAGAAGGTTACCTAGAGCAGAGGTGTCAAATATATGACCCATCTGCATTGACTTGCAAAGCTTAGCGCACCCCTTACTAGGTTAAAATGTAATGGGGAAATATTTTACCAAATAAATAAAAGTACAATAGAACATAGATAATATTAATATATGGTTTTCTGGGTCAATATGCTGATGCCAGAGATCTTTATGGTTCATTGTTCAGTTGTTTTCAGTTATGTCTGACTCTTTGTGACCCCATTTGAGATTTTCTTGGCAAAGATACTGGAGTGGTTCATCATTTCCTTCTCCAGCTTATTTTAAAGATGGGAAACTGAAGCAAACAGAATGAAGTGACTTGCTGAGGATCACACAGTTAGTAAGTGTCTGAGGTCGGATTTGAACTCAGGAAGGTGAGTTTTCCTGACTTCAGGCCTGTTACTCTCTCCACTGTGCCACCTAGCTACCAATGAGATAATATTTGTTTGTAAAGAGCCTAACCTAATATGTGGTTCAGTGATTCCCATTTGACTCTGTTGGGCTAGAACACTGAGAGTTTAAAAGTCTTCCCAACAGTCAGACAGCCAGTGCTGTCAGATTTGGGGCAGGGAGGGGGGTGAGGGGGGCAGATAGATAGATAGATAGATAGATAGATAGAGAGAGAGAGAGAGAGAGAGAGAGAGAGAGAGAGAGAGAGAGAGAGAGAGAGAGAGAGAGAGACACTTGAACTCAAGTCAAGTCAACTGGCTTTGAGCTTAGCTCTCTATCGCCCTGCCACTGCTTTTCAGTTTAGGGACCAAGCTTAGTTACTGAGTCCAACCTCCTCGTTTTAAAAATAATGAAATTGAGGCTTTTAGGTTAAGTAATTTTGGAACTGCTCAAACACTGATCTGTTCCTTCTGCCAGCTGAGCAGGTGTTACTGCTGCTGCCACTGCTACCACCGCACCTTGGCTTGTAAGTCTCTAATACTGGCAGAGCCCTTTGCCTATTAAGTTGAGCCTCAGGTGTGTGTATATGTATGGCAGAAAGGGGCTAGAATGGAGTCTGCCATTGATTTTAAAATCATTTAAACATCAGATAGAGATGTGTATGTGTATGCCAGTGTTTCAGGGTCTTTTTTCTTTTCTATCTAAATGCCCTTTCCCTTGATACCCACCACTGAATGGTCAAGGTAAAAAAATTAATAATTTTTTTGAGATTTTTTTTTTTTGTCCACATGTGATTTCAAAGCGGTTGGGAATTTCCATTGTGAAAACTCAATTCAATTCAGCAACCTTTTTTGTTTTAAACCACTTACTGCATGCCAGGTACTGTACTAGGCACTATATATGCAGACAAAAACAAAAACCAACAGTCTTTGCCCTCAGGTAGTTTATATTCTATTGGACTTCTTCTATCCATGTTGATTGTTTATAGCTATAGATTTAAAGAATTTCCTGGGGCAATATGGGGTTAAGAGATTTTCCCATACCCACACAGCTAATTCATGTTAAAGGCAGGCCTTAAACATAGGTTCCTGACTCCAAGGTAAATCTTCTGCCCCATGCCATGCTTTCTTTCATAGAATACTCATAATAATACTCAACAACTTTATTAGTTTGGGAGCCTAGATGAGAGAAAAACTCTGAAGGGTAGAGTCTGTTTGGATTAGATAAAATGTTTCATTTTTTTTTTTCTGTTTGAAAGAGAGAGAGAAATAGAGAGACAAAGACAGAGATATGGAATGACAGAGGGAGGGAGAGACAGAGGTGGGATATTACCTACATCTTCCATTTCCAGTGTGAGTAGGAGCCGTGTCTGTATGAACTTCAGTATAATTTGGTTTACTGTATCTGGACTCATTGAACCTGAGTTCAAATTCTGACTCTGATACTTACTAAACAGCCCTAGTGTCTTGGTATGTGTTTAACAACTGGCTCTCCAAAAAAATATACACACAATACACTTCTAAGTTTAATCTGCATTATTAAAATTTTCTCTATCATTTTGTAGTGATTGCTGATCACTGAAAATTTAACAATCAACTTTTAAGCTGGTTTGAGTTGGCTTCAGCACACCCCTGTATAACCCTAGACAGGTCTCTGAGCCTTGGTTTCTTTCTATATGAAATAAGGGAGTTCAACTTTAGATGACTTCTAAACTTCCTTCCCATACTAGGGCTAAGATCGAACAGATCATACAGCCACAAATATCTTATAAAATAGACAAAATATATGGAGCATGCAGACATTCCTGAAGCCTCCCCAGCATATATCCCCTTATTACACATATACCCATAAAGTTCAGAAAACTGATTACAGACAATAAGGTTTTAAGGACTTTTCATTCATTTCAGTCAAGGGTCTCTCACAGTTCCATTGGACTGTTGAGTTCCTTAACAGCAAAAACTTCTGTGCATGCGTGTGTGTGTGTGTGTGTGTGTGTGTGTGTGTGTGTGTGTGTCTTTCCTGGTATCCCCAGCATTTAGTTCATCAGCCTATTGACTTCAAGGTTTTATTTACTCTGACCAATCAAAAAAGTCACATCTGTATATAAAAAAAAAAAATCTAAGAAATATCCAAGTGTCCAATTTCTATTACATCACCAATCAGTCTCTGGTTTCCTCTTTCACACCTTGTTATCCCGTTAAAAGGAAACATTAATCCATTTGTCCCAGTACTACTCAATCAGGGGCAAAAGTGGTGAATGATGGAATGGAATAGAATGGAAAGAGTACTAGGCTGTGCATAAGAAAGCCTTGATATTGATAAAAACTGGGCACCAATGAAAAGGGAAATTCACAATGTCCCTATGGCCTTGGCTCCTGAGCAAATTTAAGCTCTTTTCACACTTCTGAGGGAGTATACACTCAAGCAGGTATCACTCAAGTCCATCATTCAGTATCATCAATGCCAGGAGTGCCACCTGCTGGTCTGGCAACCAAATGCATCAGTAGTACAAGATGGTGGCAGAGCTACTAGGAATGGACAGGCATACCATGAAATATTTTCTTACTTCCAATAATATCATGGCAGCCACATGGCAAGAATGTCAATGCCAGCTCTCATCAGGCAATAAGCAAACATTTACTGAGGGTCATGGAATATATAGCTCTATACCAATCATTTTCCATCTTGCAGTGGGAACCAACTCCCTTAGCTTTTACCAGCAACACATGAACTAACATCCACAGCCCAACTTCGTGAGCTTTTTTTTTTTTAAAAGATTCAATTAAAAAAAAATTAACAAAGAAGAAAAAAGTTGTGCCAAGAACTGCTAGTGTCTAGTCATACAACACAGTGCTCATCACAAGGATTCATCTGTACTGCCAGTCCCATCTCATCCTGTAACCTTGGGACTGGGGGACCAAAGGGAGAGCAGTACCATATGCAGGGCTCAAGAGCTGGCAGTTTTCAGGTCCCTTCATCTGATGCATTAATTAACATTCCACATGTAAAGTTGGGATTGTAATTACTGCAAGTGATTAACAGGCCTGAGGTAGCCTGTCTCTGAGGGAACAGATTAACAGAGGTTCTCAGGAGCTCTCTCTCACCTCAGAACTACAGGTGCATTTTAAACAGGGTCCTGGTGCCCCCAGTAGCTGGTGATTAATGGGGAGGATGAAGACTAATGACAGCTAGATGGCACCCGTCATTGGACTTTTTCCTCTTTGTGCTCACTTTCTTGGACAGGGATCGAAGGGGAATGATAGGGAGGACACTGAACAGGCAACCAGAACTTAGAGCAAAGCAACAGCAGCCCTCAGGAGAGGAAAGATGCTTTGCTGACAGAGTTGTCCACAGGCCAGCGATCTACATCATTAAGAAAGTCAGAGTGGACTGCCCATCTAGGCAACATTCTGTAAGAAAAATAGGAGTGAAACCTTCTGGTCAAGTACAGAATTGGCAAAATCCATGTCATTAAAGTCTGTCCCATGATCATTATCTATTAAAATCCATTCCTGGGTCTCCCCCTACCTACCCCCCAGCATTCAAGTTCTTACTCTGACATCCTGCATATGCAGGATTGTGCTGGTAAATATTTAACAACTGATTGAAAAAAATTCACAGAACACTTAAGTTTAATTTGCATTATTAACATTTTCTCTATCACTTGCTTAACTCTAGACAATAAACAAAATAATAAATCAAGCCCTGATTTGTAGCATTTACTGATTTCCAAGATGTAGCTCTCACTGGTATGACTGACTCCAGCATACCTGCTGTGATATGAGACTGAAAAAATAGTTGCATCTTTTGATTCCCTCAGCAACTTTGAATTTATGTTGTAGAGCAGGTGCTATTCAGGGTATGCAGGAGTGCCCTGTACCAATGAACGTAACTTGGGGGTCAAAGTCAGGGACTTCCCATTATTCTGTATCAGACAAAGGATTATGCCGTATACCCACATCAATTTTATTGTGATGGGAACTTCCTCCATTGAGATGCATCCTGCAGTATGAATGTGAGATTTGGGAAGGGGAGTTGCTAAACAGGAGATTTCTGAACCAGAGTTGGTTCAGAAGTGGGAACCAGAAACTTTTCTGGCAAAGGGAGAAAATGCTGTCTGGGAGTGAGGAAGAAGGGGACACCTACCCCAAGCATAATGGAAGCCATTGGAACCCATCACCATCATCAGCATCCCATCGCTACTAATGATTACATAGTACTTAATACAGTGCCAGATACTTTGCCAAGTAATTTACAATTATTATATTATTTGACCCTCACAAAATCTCTGGGAGATAGGTGCTTTTACCATCTCTACTTCACAGATGAGGAGACGGGGTGAACAGAAGTTAAGCTACCTGTCCCTTGTTTTGACATATGTATAACAGTGCAATAGTGCCTGGGATTATTATATGATGAACATGGAGGGGGAGGAGAGGAAAAAAAACAAAAAAAAAGAAATTTACATGATAACTTTATTATGTATTTACAAGGACAGAAAGTTGTGCATGGTAGATTTGTGGTTTCATGCATAATCATCTTTTTTATTATAATATTGTTGAAATGGTTTTTTATTTCATAAATTCAAAATAAAATAAATTTTAAAAAGAGTATAGGGAATGGGGGAGGGAGGAAGGGAGGAGGCAAGTGAGAAAGAGAGATTTGAAAATGAAGAAAAAGAAAGGATGTGAGTGAAGATTTTGCAGCCAGTGATAACATCTTCATGGAAGAGGGAGGCAGTATCTGAGTCCACCCATAATCTACTGGGGCAGACAAGTACCTGCACACTGATAGAACTGTAAGAAGTAATATTGCACTTTAGGGAAAACTGCCATGGGCTTATGGTATTGGGAGTCTCTCCTAATCTCCATCTCTAAACCAGATAATTATCTAGTCCAGGGTTTACCTCCTCACCTCTATGTTCTATAATCACTGACCTTGATGATCAATATTTTGATGCATTTCATTGAACACTCTTAAAGTGCAAGGAAATATTCAGCTGTCTCCCCCACAAAACCTTTTGTTATTGCAGAAGGAAATAAAAAAGGGGAATGTAGGAGAGGGAAGAGGAACCGCTAATAGCAATAGCAGCAGTAGCAGCAGCAATAAGATTTGTTGTCTGAAAGCTGACAACTTTCTTAAATGAAATTGTGCCCTCTCAGGTGTTCTCTTTCTTGATACTTTTCTTTCCACTGCAGCCAAGCTTTGAGAACTATAATTTTGTGTCTTTCTCTCCATTCCTTTCCCCATCTCTGTCTTCACAGTGGCCTTGTTATAGTCTGTTGGTATTTTCCATATTACCAGTCAGTTTTAACATCTGGTATATGCAGATTTTACAGCCCAGGAAACTAAGGCAACATATGGCATGCAATTATATTGGCTTTAAATTACAGTTTCCATTTAATCCCTACTCATAGATCCTAGTGACCTTTATCAAATCTATTCATATAATATAGTATGTGCAAGATATTCACAAAGTTCAGATAGTTGCAGGGGATCTTAACCTTTGTTATAACCTAGAACTTTTGGGCAGTCTGGCAAAGCTTATGAAACAGTCTTCCCATAAAAACCAAGTATAAATGAAACACAGGACAACAAAGGAAACTCATTATATTGAAACATAATTATAAAATTATTTTTTAAAGTTCATGGACCCCAAGTTAAGAACCCCTGCCATAAGGTTGAAGAACCTAGGGCTAGGTAGGTAGATTATAAATTTGAGGGGATCCTTTCTGCCTTTCAGGTAATCCTAGTTTCTTTTCTCTTCTCTGTTGGTAGAGCGACATTAGGAAAGTAGGTCTGAGCTCTCTAAATGAAATCATGGGTTTTTGGAAGTGTTTCCAGTCATAAGAGCCAAGAATGGGGATTTAGGAGGTAGGTTTTTTTTATATGCCACTTCACGAGTTTGGGAGGGACATTAAACATATGCTTTGTGGCCTGTGGAGTTACCTGCTCTTCCCCTACTTTGAGCCATAAAGGAAGTAGCTGTGGCCTAAATCCCTGGGAACTACCTGGTTACCTGGAACAGCTGCGTTGTGGTGGTAGGTACTTAGTTCAGTTGAATTGAATTTTTGTGACTTTCTGTGTGGAAGACCTTTGACTTAATCTCTGTCTCTGCCTCAGTTTGTCTATTGAAGGGCATGTTGGCATAATGTGGAAATCACTAGACTTGGAGTCAGGAGAGCTAAGTTTGGATCTCTTCTCAGACACTAGTAAGCCTATTATTAAGGGAAAGACACTTACTTTAACCTCACTTTGATTCTAGAGGCAACACGAAGCCAGTGCAGTTGTAGATGGTTGTGAAGAAAGTACTTTGTAAGTCTTAAGGCAATTATTACTTGTAAGGGAAGGGGTGTCATGTCAGTGTTTTTGAAGCCTTTTGAAGGAAAATATCCTCTTACAGTTGATGACATTTTGTAAAGCCTATTCCTGAGGAGATAATTTTCAGTAAACCTCTACCAAGAGCAACATGATTACACATGATTTAGAATTCATGAACTTGTTTTAAAAATAGTTTGATAACTATATGTCAATAGAATGGGTTTCTTTTGCCATCTTATGGGTTTTATTTTATGCATATAAAACACTTTTCTGAGAAGGGGGCGGTGTCTCTGACAACAAAGGTTAAGATTCCCTGTTCCCATTGGAACTTTGTGAATATATAGCATATGCTGTATATTATATGACTAGATTTGGTAAAGGTTACTAGAATTTATGAGTAGAGATTAAATGGAAACTATAATTTAAAGCCAATACTCTTACACGCCATATTGTAGACAAAGTATCTCAACAGTTACAGAATCACATCTCAGAAAAAAATAGAAAACATCTCTGGAGGGTTACTGCACGCTATATATACCATTCCACATCCCACCTTGATACATTTGCACAAATGTATCTCTCTTCATATCTTGGAATCTCTAGCTCCCTTCAAGGGTTCTATAGAAACCCTTTCCTAATTTCCATCTCCCTCCACCATTGTTTGTACTTTCTTTCCTAGTGTCAAAATTATTCTGTATACTTTTGTATTTATTTGTTTGTATAAATGCTGTCCCATCCAATGTACCATCTAGTTGTCTTCCACAGCGGATAGGATCCTGGACTTGGATTCAGGAATATCTTAATTAAAATCCAGTTTCAGACAACTGGGTGCCTCTGGACAAGTAAGTAAACCTCTATTTGCCTTAGTTTCCTCAACTGTAAAATAGGGTTAATAACAGCACCTACCTCTCACTGTTATTGTGAGGATCAAATGAGATATATGTAAAGTGCTTAGTGTGATGATTGGTACATAGTAGGCACTATATAAATGCTTATTCCCTTCTCTTTCCTCCCCTTCTCTTTCTTCCATTTGCAAATACATACATAGTCACATTGATGGACAAGGTAAAAGAGAGGTATGGTTATTACCACCTTCCATTCTTCACCTTGAGAAGAAGGGCAACTCAAAAGAAACCTTGTGTGAGCACCTTAGAGCAAGATGGGATTTATGGCCCTAGAGCCATGGTTGTTCATAATTTGCATTTTGTGTGGGTCTCCTGGGGCTAGCTAAGGGTCAGGGGTCCACACTTGATCAGAATTATGAATTCCCCTCACATGATGCTGAAGGAGGATCTGCAGGGCAGTTCAAAGGAAAGCTGTTACTTCCTCCTTTAAAATTGGACTGAGTGAGTGGCAGATGGTGTGAGAGTGCTGCAGATCTCATCATAAGAAGAAGAGCTGGAAAGATCTAATGAATACATTCCCAAGTTTTTTAGGTGTCACCTTGAGAGACAGGTGTATGTGTGTGTGTATGCATGCACATACGTGCATAGAGGGGGAGGGATGATACAGAATAGAAGAAAGAATTTTGAAATGGACATGGCTTTTCTGACAAGACCAAATGAATTTGAAATATGAGATGGGGCTTTGCAAAATATCATATTTGCCTGACACTCTTAAACATGTGAAGAATGTAGTGCTGTGTACTAACCCCTCTTGAGATCCCCCATGCTAATCCATTCATTGCCTACTCCTCTTTCCTTCCCCTTAAAAGGGAAAGAAAGTCTGGACCACTTGGGAGTAGTGCCCTTTTCTCTCTGTAGGTTTGCCATGGTGAGGGATGATGGAACATAGTGTCTTGAGCACTCTGACCCTCTCACTAAGGTCAGAACCCCAATGAAGTTGTGAGTATCCAGTCAAGAATTCTTCCTCTTTTGGTACTCACAGAGAATGAGAAACTGCACGTATGGTATTATCAGGGTTAGGGCACAGAAACTCCCAGCTGTCTTTGAGAGAGTGGCATCATTTTATTTCTTTGGCAGCTATTTGACAGCCAGTGATTTCTGCCTTATTCATCCCTTGTTCTGAAAAGTCAATCATGGTCTTACCCTTTCACTCCAGTCCTCTTGTGGTGCAGCTGTTCTCTCTAGGACTTCATAGTGCAAAGACCTTGTACTCTTTGGGGATTTGGGGAAGCATGATTTAGGAAAAGACAATGTCTGATTAGAATGCTCGGCATTTTGGGGTGGGGGAGGGGAGAAATGGGGAGAAAATTTGGAACCCAAAATTTTGTGAAAATGAATGTTACAAGTTAAATAAATAAATTTTAAAAAAAGACAATGTTTGTTTTCTAGTTGGTTAAAGGGTCACCTGGATTTGTAACATTTGGGAACCCATCTTCCAATGCTGCAGGTGTAGGCCATTTCAAAATTATACCAATATTTTCATTATGGTACAGTGGAAAGAACACTTGGCTTTAAGTCTCTTCCTTTTAAGTCAGAGGATCTAGGTTCTAATTGGCTTCTGCCATTTATATACGTGACTTTGGGCAAGTTACTAGCCATTCTGGGCCATACTTTCCTCATGTTTAATATAAGAGATTGAACTACCTAACATCTAAGGTTCCTTCCAGCTCTGAATTTATGATCCACTGTTTTCATACCCATGCTTCTTATCTTCTCTGACATAGTAGTTTTGTCACATCCTCCTTCAAAATGTACTCTAATACCTTATAGCTAAGTGGCTATACTTAATTTATTTTTAGTTTTCAACATTCATTTTCACAAGATTTTGAGTTCTAAATTTTCTCCTCATCTCTCCCCTCCCCCTCACCTCAAGACAGCATGTATTCTGATTACCTCTTCCCCCAGTCTGCCCTCCCATTTATCACTCTCCCCATTTATCTCTTTCCCCCTTACTTTCTTGTAGGGCAATTTTTATACCCCATTGCTTGTATCTTATTTCCCAGTTGCATGTAAAAACAATTTTTAACATTTGTTTTTAAAACTTTAAGTTCCAAATTCTTTCCTTTCCTTCCCACCCACCCTCATTGAGAAGGCAAGCAATTCAACATAGATTATACATATGTAGTAATGCAAAACACTTCCATAATAGTTGTGTTGTAAAAGACTAACTGTATTTCCCTCTGTCCTATCCCACCCCCAACCTCACTTATTCTGTTTTCTCCTTTGACCCTGTCCCTTTTCAAAAGTGTTTGCTTCTGACTACACCCTCCCCCAATCCAATAGGATATCCAATTGTGTGTATGTTATTCACTCCTTAAGCCAAATCCAATGACAGTAAGGTTCACTCTATCCCTCTTACCTCCCCCCATTCCCCTCCATTGTGAAACCTTTTTCTTGATTCTTTTGTGTGAGATAATTTACTCCATTCTATCTCTCCCATTCTCCTCACAATATATTTGTCTTTCATCCCTTAATTTTATTTTTTAGATATCATTCCTTCATATTCAACTCACTCTGTGCCCTCTATCTACCTACCTACCTACCTATCTGTCTGTCTGTCTGTCTGTATCTGTCTGTCTATCTATCTATCTTTCCTCCAACTACTCTAATACTGAAAAAGGTCTCATGAGTTACAAATATCATCTTTCTATGTAGGAATGTAAACAATTTGATTTTAATAAGTCCTTTAAGATTTCTCTTTCCTGTTTACCTTTTCATACTTCTTTTGATTCTTGTATTTGAAAGTCAGATGTTCTATTCAGCTCTGGTCTTTTCATCAAAAATATTTGAAAGTGCTCTATTTCATTGAATGACCATTTGTTCCCCTGAAGTATTATACTCAGTTTTGCTGGGTAGGTGATTCTTGGTTTTAATCCTATCTCCTCTGACCTCTGGAATATCATATTTCAAGCCCTTCGATCCCTTAGTGTAGAAGCTGCTAGATCTTGTGTTATCCTGATTATATTTCCACAATACTCAAATTGTTTCTTTATGGCTGCTTGCAATATTTTCTCCTTGACCTGGGAACTCTGAAATTTGACTACAATATCCGTAAGAGTTTTCCTTTTGGGATCTCTTTCAAGAGGCTATCAGTGAATTTTTTTTAATTTCTATCTTACCCTCAGGTTCTAGAATATCAGGGCAGTTTTACTTGATAATTTCTTGAAAAATGATGTCTAAGCTCTTTTTTTTGATCACGACTTTCAGCCATTATCTCTCCTGTATGTATTTTCCAGGTCAGTGGTTTTTCCAATGAAATATTTCACATTGTTTCTATGGTTTTCATTCTTTTGGTTCTGTTTTATAATTTCTTGATTTCTTATAAAGTCATTATCTTCCATTTGCTCCATCATAATTTTGAAGGAATTATTTTCTGCAATGAGCTTTTGGACCTCCTTATCCATTTGGCCAATTCTGCTTTTTAAGGCATTCTTCTCCTCGTTGGCTTTTTGGACCTCTTTTGCCATTTGTGTTAGTCTATTTTTAAAGGTGTTATTTTCTTCAGTAATTTTTTGGGTCTCCTTTAGCAAGCTGTTGACTTGTTTTTCATCATTTTCTTGTATCATTCTTATTTCTCTTCCCAATTTTTCCTCTACATCTATTACTTGATTTTCACAATCCTTTTTGAGCTCTTCCATGGCCTGAGACCAATTCATATTTTTCTTGGAGGTTCTTGATATAGGAGCTTTGACTTTGTGGTTTTCTGCTATGGTTATGGCATAGCTTACCGAGAGGAGCAAGTCTTATGCCTGACCAGCAGGCTGCTCATCCTCCTGTGGAGCTCGTGAGTAAGAGAATGAGGCGGGAGAGCGGGTCAGTAAAGCAACTCCAATTTATTCAAGCAAGCACTCTGATTATATAGTCTCTGCCAGCCAGTCCAGTGAACCATGGTAACACACCTAAACAAACCTGAAACTATAGAAATGAACACAAGCTGGAACTATAGTGACAACAACAAACCAGGGGTGGGGCCATCCCTTCCAGTGCCATCTTGTTCACCCTTCCCTGCTCCGGACTCAGTTTACCTGATGTCCGTCAGTGTGGCATCCCAGATGGTGTGGCGGTCAGCGCCCCTTACAGTTTTCTTCTGGTTTTATGTTTTGCTCTTCTTTCTCACCAAAGTAAGATTCTATAGTCTGAGATTTTTTATGCTGTCTGCATGTTCCCAGCCAAATAGTTGACTTTCTAACTTTTTGTCCAAGTAGCACTCTGCTTCCAATGGGGGTAGGGGTAGGCATGGGTATACTGTCCCAGGCTTCAGGGGTTTTGTATCAACCCCTTGATCCTCCACTGTCTGTGCAGGCCCAGAGCTATGGAAGCAGTCGTTGCTGCTGCTGCTGTTGCCACCACCTCTGCTACCACCACCACCACCACCACTGCTGCTGCACCCACCTCTCCTGCCCCAAGCCTGGTGCCAGACCCCAGCTGGACAGCCCTCCTCTTTCACCCAGGTCCCACAGAGTTTTCCCACTAACCTTCTATGCTGTTTTTGTCATTTGTGGGTTAAGAAATCTGAAAACTGCCACAGCTGCCAGTGATTCAGTCCCGTGAGGCCTGCTTCATCCCTTTGTGTGCTGGTGTGGTCCACGGTGGACTGTGCTCTACTTCCTTCCTGGTGCAATATACCCTCCCTACCAACTTGCCAGGTTGTCTTGGGCTGGAGATTTGTTTCACTCTATCATTTTGTGGGTTCTGTAGCTCTAGAATTTGTTTAGAGTCATTTTTACAGGTATTTGGAGGGATTTGGGGGGAGAGCTTAAGCAAATCCCTGCTTTTACTCTACCATCTTGGCTCTGCCCCATCATTTTCATTTGCAAGGAATAGTCTTTAGCCCCTAAGTGGAAATTTTAGGGGCTGTCTTTTATATAGAGTTGTATATTTCTCGGGTTAGCCATCTACTTTCTTCTACTCTCATTTATTTCAAGTCCCAGCACTCTTCATTTCACTATAGGTGCATGTCAGTTTTATGTTTTTTTTTGGAAGTGTAGAATGATCAGTGCTGGCTAAATGAAGGTACAGGTACCTCCAAGGTACCATGATATTTCAGCTCTAATAGTGTTAGAATATTGTCCTCTTCCCCCCAAGATGCCAAAAACATCTCATTCTTGATCTTTTAGTACACCACCTAATCTCCTGGGAAACTCTTCTCCCAATTCTACTTCTTTCCCATTTCAGTCCTTGTCTGGAGCTTTCCATCCTGTCTATTCCCATTATCTTCATCAGTAGAAGCTTTCTACCATTTCTGCTTGTTTTCCTCATTCAGGACCTTCAGTGTTTCCAGAAGAGCACTGGTACTAAGGATTTTAGGATTTAGTTTCCCTGAGGTGAAGGTTAGTCTTTCTCTTGACCTCCTCCCCTTGATTCTCAAATGCTGAACCTGAGTCATCAGAGCTGTGGTATTTCTTATAAGAGATGCTACTCTTTATAGTGGTTGGCCCATTTGAGAGTACTTTGTCAAACTGATGTTGATTTTGCTAATAAATATTGGCAGCTTTCCACAAAGCTACTTCTTTTTGGAAAATGTCCAGCTCAAGCTCACCAGGAAAAATCATATTCTTTCTTTCTTTCTTTCTTCCTTTCTTTCTTTCTTTCTTTCTTTCTTTCTTTCTTTCTTTCTTTCTTTCTTTCTTTCTTTCTTTCTTTCTTTCTTTCTTTCTTCTCTTCCTTTCTTTCTTTCTTTCTTTCTTTCTTTCTTTCTTTCTTTCTTTCTTTCTTTCTTTCTTTCTTTCTTTCTTTCTTTCTTTCTTTCTTCCTTCCTTCCTTCCTTCCTTCCTTCCTTCCTTCCTTCCTTCCTTTCTTTCTTTCTTTCTTTCTTTCTTTCTCTCTCTCTCTCTCTCTCTCTCTCTCTCTCTCTCCTCTTTCTCTCTCTCTCTCCTCTTTCTCTCTCTCTCTCTGTCTCTTTCTTTCTCTCTCTCTATTTTTCTGTCTTGTTTGATATACCAAATATGGTGGAATCAGTAGTATTACCACCTTCTCCAAAGGATGATGGAATTTATGGGAGAAAGAAATCTCTTCACTTTAAAACACATCCTACATATGAATTGATATGAATGTATTCACACTTCATTTAAAAGCACTGCTTATGGAATTTGTTATGGTTACTGCCTGTGTGACCTTGAGTAATTCACTTTGCCTTCCTTGTTCTCAGTTTCCTTATCTGTCAAATGAATAAGTTGTATAACAGAACATCCAAGGTTCCTTTCCACTCTAGAACATACAAAATATATGCAAAATAATACAATGTAATTTCTTTTTTAAAAATTCAATTTTATTTTATAGATCAGTGTAAGATACATACAGAGTAGATGGAAGGGAAACTTACAGAGGATGGCATCAACAGTTGGAGGACTTTGGAAAAGCCTGTTCTTCAAGGTGGAATTTGAACTGAACTCAACCGAAAGCCAAGAATTTTATGTGGTAAAGGTGATGAGGGAGAAAATTATGGGCATGACAAACAGCCACAGCAAATGGCTGTATGGATTGTATGGTATGTGGAGAGGAGTAATGTTTGGAAATGTGGGAAGAGCCAAGTTGTGAAGAGATTTAAATACCAAAGAGGCTTAAATATTGATATAAAAGTGATAGGAAACTATTAAAGTTTATTGAGTGAGGGTAGGTTACATGGTGAGACCTATGCTATAGGAAAATCACTTTGGCAAGAAAATAGACAGGAATGAAGAGATACCTGAAGCAAAGTCCAAGTAGGAGACTAATGTAGTAGTCCAAGTGAAAGGTAATGAGAGTCTGAATCATGATGGTGGAGGTAACTAGAGAGATGGGGACATATACAAGAGTTGTAGTCAAGATAGAGATGCTAAGTTTTGGAAACTGATTGGCTATGTAGATTGAGTGAGAGTATGTAGTTGAGGATAATATCAAAGTTGGGATCATGGGGCACTGGTAGGATGGCAGTGCCCTTGAAAATATTAAAGAAGTTTGGAAGAGTGACATGTTATGGAGGAAAATTAGTGAGTTCTCTTTTGGTGATGTTGAGATTGAGATGTTTGTAGGTCATCCTGTTCAAAATGTTCAATAAGTGGTTGATATAAAATTGGAGCTCAGGAGAGAGACTAGGCCTGACTGGATATATGGATCTGGGAATTTTTTGCATCATGATGCTAATAGAACCCATGGGACCTGATGAATTCACCAAGTAAAAAAGTATAGAAAGAAATTAGAATGAGACCCCAGGAAGAGCTTTGGAAGTTACCCAGTCAGTGGGTGAGGCATGGGTACAGACCAAGCAAAGGATCAGCCAGACAGGTAGAAAAATTAAGAGAGAATAGTGTCATGCAAACCCAGAGAGGAGAGAATATGGAGGAGAAGGTGTTTAACGATATCAAGTGTTGCAGAGGTCAGGAAGGATAAGGATTGAGAAAAAGCCATTGTATTTGGCAATTAAGAGATCATTGGTAGTTTTGGAGTCATTTCAGCTGAAGGATGAGGTCAGAAAAGCAAGAATGTAGAAGAGTTTAGAAGAAAGTAAGAGGAGAAGAAATCAAAGCATGCACTCTAAATGAGTATAGCAACCTTTCATTTTTAAGACTCTAAAAGAAGAAAAGATGATGAATACTAAAATTTGGTTATTATAAGTGATGACAGTCTGTCTTTCCCAGGAGGCTTATGGTTGCCTGAAAACTAAAGGGCAGAGTGAGTGACCTTATCCCCATAATTTTGTAAGAAATGTATAGAGGTATGAAATGGAATATTTATTGGCTATTAATGAAAATAATACTATAAGGTTTAGGTGTAAGCCTTGGAAACAAAGAAAACCAATTATTGGAGGTACAGGTCTAATGCCAGCACTCTCATAGGTTCTTCTTTACTATAGAAACTCTCTTAGGTTCAATTTTGGGATGAAATGAGACACTCATAAGTCATTGAACAACAACAGCAAGGATGTGCACCTCAAGGATTTAAGAGTATTTGTCTCTGGCTTTGGCAGACTAGAAGTCCCTTGTCTCCTTATGGAAATAGGTCTTATCAGTAGATTGCCACAATGTATGATGACTTAAGCATCCATGAAGTCTGAGAGACCTAAACTTTGTGTGAATGTGACCTTTTATGCCCCTAGATGACTAGAAAGCTTCATCAAGGCAACCAAGGCTAGTGAGATCCTGGAGGAAGCTTTGTCTTCTTTTAGGTAAAGCATCTTCATGTTGTGGGTGGGAAGAAAGAAAAGAATATTGCTATGTTCACCCTAGTTTAATTGAGGCAAGTTTTTTTTTTCTACCAGTAAGCTGCCAGTATGGGATAGACTATCTGCAACACTTTTCCCAGGAAACATTTGAGTTGTTCAGGCAATGGAAAATATCCTCCTGCTTAAGTAATTTTAGGTATAAAAATATTTAGTGTTCCAGAAAAATGCAATAATCTCTACTTCCTTTTACTTTGTTGTAAAATGTACAGATAAAGAAACTGAGCAAAAATAATATTGGAGCTTTGTTAATAAGTGAATGAAATTACTCGTTAATTTCAAAGAAACAAAGAAAAGCCCCCCCCCCTTCACTCCTCCCTCCCACAGCAGTTTTAAGAGAATAACTTATCCTCAAAATGTCTCCTTCCTTTTTTCCTCTCTTCTCTTTCTTTTGGGATGAAGCAAACCAATTTCTAATAAATATAAATGATGGGACAAGGCGGTTTGTAAATACTGTATAATTTGGAAGGGTGATTCCAATTTGAAGCCGGTTTGGTGCTAGTGACAGTGGTTACAGATGGGTATGAGTACGTGTGTGTGTGTGTGTGTGTGTGTGTGTGTGTGTGTGTGTGTGTAAAATACAGATTAAAGAATTGACAAAGAGCATGTCATACAAATGAAGATATGTTGGCTCTTAGGTTTGAGTCAATCAAATCTTATTATGAGTTGGTCTGTGTACCTAGACTGGAGCTAAACTCAAGTCTTTCAGTTTTTACACTGAGAAGTTTATGACTGTTGTTGTTGCTCTTTGGGAGCTAAAGGAAGAGAAACATGTATAAGAAGAGAAGCAAAAACCAAAACAAAACATCTCCTCTCTCCCCTCCCCACAAACAACAACCATTATCTTCAATAGATCTCAGCTTCCTTGAACTTTTTAAAGATTAAAAATTCTTTGGTTGTTGAGTTGGATCACAATTGTAGAAGCCAACTCAGAGCATTTTCCAAGTATGGCACTCCCTTTTGTCTAGGTCTTTGGGTTTCAGTGAATAAATGGAATATACATACACATATGTGTATATGTGTATGTGTGTGTGTGTGCATGTAACTTTTGACCCAGCAATATGGCTATTAGATCTATATTTCAAGAAGATCAAAGGAAAATGAAAAGGACGTATATGTGCAAAAAAATATTTATAGAAACTTTTTTTGTGATTGCAAAGAATTATACACTGAGGGAATGCCCATCAATTAAGGAATGTCTGAATAAGTTATGGTTTATGAATGTGATGGAATACAGTTGTACTATAAGAAATGATGAAGGGAATGGTTTCAGTAAAACAATAATAAATTAGCTGTTTATTAACCAAAACTTTTTCCAAAAACATGATGTATTTGTCAAGAGACATAATATGTATATATACATGTGTGTGTGTGTGTGTGTGTGTGTGTGTGTGTGAAGAAAAATTTCTGATCTTCCAATCCAAGTGGTTGGTGACAGGACTAAGTCAAGCTCTTTCATCATGCTCACATAACAAGTAGATCTTCAGAGCAAATACTGT
This sequence comes from Notamacropus eugenii, assembly GCF_028372415.1. NCBI lineage: Eukaryota > Metazoa > Chordata > Mammalia > Diprotodontia > Macropodidae > Notamacropus > Notamacropus eugenii. Next base: position 321,525,898 of record NC_092873.1, on the reverse strand, counting down.
GGTCTGTGGGTGTATTGCTTAACCAACTTTATTACTATTGTGCATTTATCAGGTTGGAGGAAGATAAAACCTTTCAAGTTTGACCAGACTTTGGTTTTTGTTGTTGTAACCAGGGAAAATCGACCTTTAGAGACCCTCAGCAGTATGCCTGAATGGGAAGTGATTTACAGCAAATTTATTGTGCAGAATATTTAATGCACTTGGACAGAGAAATAGACTGCAACAATCTTCCCAGTAGCCATAATCTCCTTTTAACAGCATGCTTCACAATGACCTCCTCACTTCCACTCCTTCCAAAGCCCATTTGCTGAAGACTTTTTAATTGGCTTACTTGAAACAAGTCACTCTGCTTGGTACTTTTCCCAGCCATGGACAAAACCATGTACAACTTCCTACTTTGGTAATTTCTCTCCCTTTTTTGTAGTCTATGATATAACTTCATCCTGATTCTTTGTGACTCTAGGCAAAAAAAGTGGTATTCTGATGTGAGACTGCTTGAAAAGTGTTTTTTTATTATTATTTGTCTCCTTGGGGGAAAAGTTGATACCAAAAAGGCATATATTCAACTTTTGTACTTAATAGTAGTCATTGAAATGTCTGATTTAAATAGGACTCTATATTAACCTCTTCTCTTTCCTTTTTCCATTTATGTGATATCTTTTACCCCCATAACTGTAATTAGTACTATACCCCATAGTGCAGAAAATCTAAGGTGCTCCACTTCCTTCCCAGGGGACATGCTACCTCCTTGTTCTAACTTTTGTCCTCAAGCCTCATCTTCCAACCCTACTCTTAGTTCATGCTGCCATTCCTGGACCACTGCCCTCATCCCTTGTGAGAGCCATCTTTGTAGGGACCATTTCTTAAGCTCAACCACCTCCATCGACACAAGGGCTAGACTGTCTTGGAGACAAGCTGCACCTCTCTCTCTATGAGATATACAATTGAACTATTTTCTGTGGGGCCTTTTAGCTCCCCTCATCTCTTAAAAAATTGTTTTTATTTTTCATCTTCAAATTCTTTGCCTTTTTCTACCCCTCTTTGAAAAGGCAAGAAATATGATACTCATTATAATATGAAATTATGCAAAACTTATCAAACAAGAAAAAGAAAGAAATGAAATAAATGTACTTCAACTTGACTGAGTCTATCAGTTCTATGTTCGAAGACAGAAATCATTTTACGTCATATGTCTTTTAAAGTTGTAGTACATCATTGTGTTGATCAGAGTTACTAAAAGATAATATTAGTTTTACTGTGTATATTTTTCTCCTAGTTCTACTCACTTTTCTTTGCATCAGTTCATATAAATTTTCCCAGATTTTTTTTTAATTTAAAAGAGATCCCTTTCATATAATAAATACAAAACTTCATGTCAATCTCTTGACAAATACATCATGTTTTTGAAACAAGCTATGGTTAATAAACAGCTAATTTATTATTGTTGTTTTAGTATTCCATCACATTCATAAACTATAACTTATCCAGACATTCCTTTAATTGATGGGTATCCCCTCAGTTTATAATTCTTTGCCATCACTAAAAGAACTTTTACAAATATTTTTGTACATATGGGTACTTTTCATTTTCCTTTGATCTTCTTGAAGTATAGACCTAATAACCACATTGCTGGGTCAACGGGCATGCACAATTTTATAGCCATTTGGGCATAGTTCCCAATCATTCTCCATAATAGCTACGCTGGTTCATAGCTCCATCAGTAGTGTATTAGTGTTACCTATTTTCCAACATCCTTCTAGTATTTGTCATTTTCCTTTTCTGTCATCTTAGCCAATCTGAGATGGCACTTCAGAGTTGTTTTAATTTGTATTTCTATAATTATTAGTGATTTGGAACTTTTTCACATGATTATTGATAACTTTGATTTCTTCCTCAGAAAACTACCTGCTCATATTCTCTAATCATTTATCAATTGGAGAATGACTCCTATTTTTATAAATTTGGCTCATTTCTCCATATATTTGATAAATAAGAACTTTTATAAGACCGTCCTACAAAATTTCCCCCCAGTTTCCTGTTTTTCTTCTAACAAAAATTTTCAAATTTTACATAATTAAGATTATTCATTTTGCCTCCTGTGAATCTCTCTATATATTGTTTGGTCATGAACTCTTTCCTTGTGCATAGATTTGACAAGTAATTTCTATGCTTATGTCTAAATCATGTACTCACTTTGAGCTTTTCTTGATATATGGTGTGAGAATATTGGTCCATTCTCAGTTTCTGCCAGACTACTTTTTAATTTTCTCAGCAGTTTTTGTTAAATAATGAGGTCTTGTCTTGCTCCAGTAGGTGGGATCTATGGTTTTATCAAACACTAGGCAACTGAGTTCATTTGCTTCTCTATATTGTTTACCTAAGTCCCCTTCTTTTCAACTGTATTTGCCCCAGGCATACCGATTCTCATTTATTGCTCATCTCTTCCCCATCCAATCTTAATATAGCTGCTTAATGAATTATTCCCATCAGATTTGAACTCTCTCCTTGGGATATTTCAAGAACAGGTGATCTCTCCATGAGTCTCTGGATTAAGCAAGTAGCTATACAGGCCATAGGGACAAATATTATGTAGATATTGGACTTAATATCCTGACCCTTGTGGTATAATCTGATGCTACCAAACTCAAATAGAAATGGGGGCCACTAAATCATACATAAAGATCCCTGTGTGATGCCTATTGGCTGTTTTAAAATGTAATGTTATTTTTTATCATATTTTTATTTTCTTAAAAATTTCCCAGTTACATTTTAATATGGCTCAGGTTGCACTCTAGAGTATTGTGGACCACATGCATATAGGACATCTGTTGATATAAATCAGTTGAGAATCTGAAGCAGCTTTGGTGATGGTAGTAAGTATCTGGTTTTGAATTGGTGGCTGGAGTCTTCCTATTTAATCATCTCAGTTTGTATTTCAAATAGTAGCTGGGGCAGTAGAACAAGACAAAAAGGCTTGTTTTGAGTAACTTTTGCCATGAGAGAAAGCACATTTTTGTCATGGTATGAACAAAGTGCAATATTACAGAAAGAAAAAAGTAATTTCTGATAGACCCAAAGTACCTATCCTTTTGTCTTATCCTCAGCCTTTATTTTACCTTCTTTTTCTGCAATAAAACCAATTCTGAAACATACACACACTCACACACATTCCAGATCTGAAAGGTTCTATCCTTGAGAGATATATATGGAATTAGAGTACAATGAATTATAAGTGACATTTTCCAGATAAATATCTAATCTGATTTGATTTATCCTCTTGGAGTCAAGTTAGGGAAACCCCAGCAGCCATATAGACTTCTGCCAGCCTATAGAGAAAGTGATGCTCTTCCAAAGAATGGAGGTAACAGTGGCTCAGTTTTACCTCTATTTTCATGGTGACATCACACTGAACATAATTGACTCATGTAAGTCCCCCCAAATTGCCCTGCCCCATAACTTTTGGGCAGGGTTAATCCACTCTCTGTGGGGTTGCATTTGTGCTATACCCATCTAAAAGAAGACTTATGATATTGGATTGCAACTCTTTCATTCGGTGACCTTATCTATTTCCACGGATTTGATTATAATCTCTATGCTGATGGCTCCCAGATCTATATATCCAGTTGTAGTCTCTCTCCTGAGTTCCATTACCTTATTACTCAGCCTATAGTGATGAGGTTGTCCCAGAAGTACCCTCAAACACATCTATAACAAATTAATTCTCTTTCCCCTAAAATCTAGCCCTCTCCATAATTCCCTATTACTGTGAGTATTCCACCATACTTTCAGTTACCCAGGTTCACAATCTCTCTCTCTCTCTTAAAAAATATGTATTCAGTTCATTGTAAAATCACATTGTTTCCTTCCTCCAAAACCTCTCTGCATCTATCCCTTTCTCTGTACTCATACAGCTGCCAAATGTAGTTCAGGCCCTCATCACCTCTTGCTTGGACTATTATATTATCCTCTTAATGGTCTCAATACTTCAAATCTCTCCCTGCCCTGATCGCCCTCACACGGCTACCAAGTGATTTTCCTAAAGTTCATGTCTCACCTGGCACTGCCCTACTCAGCAAACCTCAGCTTCCCATTATCTCCAGGACCAAATATAGAGTCTTCTGTTTAGTATTTAAAGCTTTCCTCAACTTGACCTCAATTTACCTTTCCAGCTTTATTACTCATTTCTTCCCTTCTTGCACTTTAAAAGTGCAGTCAAACAGGAAGTGTAATTGTTGCTCATGTATGACATTCCATTTTACACACTGACTGTCCCCCATGTTCAGAATCCATTTTGCATTTGTACATTACTTCTTTGCTTCCACCTTTTAAAATCTTTTACGTCCTTCATGACTTACCCCAAGTACCTCTTTTCCTATGAGGCCTTTACTAATTCCTTTAGCTATTAGCACTTTCATTGCCTCAAAAATTACCGTGTCGGTTTCATGTTTATTCGTGTGTTTATGCGTACACATATAGGCTCATATCCCCAAGAGAGTGTAAGTACGTTGAGGGCAGGGATTGTTTCATTTTTGGCTTAATACAGTCCCTGGAACATAGTTGGTACTTAATAAATGTTTGTTGCCTGACAAACACATTTGTTACCTAATAGTTTGTTCACTTTTCTCTTTGTCTGCCCAATATGCACTGTGCCTGGCATATAGTAGGTTCTTAATAGATGCTTGTTTTTCAACTGATCTATTAGCAGGTGGTTGGAATTTGGCAACCAAGTTGCTGTTTTCCTCCTCCCCTACTGAACTCTATCCTTGCCTCCTAACCTCATCCCAAGCTTTGCTGAAGAATTAAGACCCAGCCTGAGCCCAGGTGATCTGATTGCTGTCTACTGTGGAAGGGGCTGTGTGGGAACCCTGTGGAGATCAAATCCCTTACCCCCAAGCATGGAGACATCTGGAAAATATCATTTTACCAGTTATTGACTTTCTCACAAGTATTGATTTAGCTGCTTTGGATCTTCTACAGGCTTTGCAGCTGTTATTTCAGAGCTCTGAGCTAGTTACCTGGATTCCAGATGTGAGATTCATCATTTTTAAAAATATTCTGTTGGTGGGCATAAGATGAAGTGCTAGCAGTCCATCTAAACAGCATCACCCTGAGACCTTATCAATGCTGTGAAGGCCCATACCATTTGCTATATCAAGAGCACTAAGTAACTGTGGGATTATCGATGTGAAAAACTTTTAAAACTCAGAGTAGAGAGCAAAGGGAAAAGAATAGACCCCAAACAAGGTAATTGTAGGACTAGGAGAGATCTTCAAAGGTTATCTTTTCCATCTCCTTGCCTTCATGCAGGACACATGCAAATTATCCTGGACAAGGTGCACATCTGTCTTTTTTTAAAGTGCTTCAGAATCATATATTCTATAATATCCATGCTGCCAATCTCACTAACTTTTTCTAAAATCAGGAAATTTTTCCCCTCTCATATTGAAATCCCTCAGGCTACAGTTTATTCTTGTTTACTCTCTGTCTTCAGGAAAGATTGAGAACAGCTGCTGACTGTCCTCTTTACAGAAGATCCAGAAAGAATTACTTTCTTCTGGTTCTTAAAATTTTTCCAGAGCAGCATTGTCCTAGGAATTCTTTCAGAACATTAGTGGAAAGCAAATGTTGTTATAGTTGCAACAATAATTGTTTTGCTTTTTTTAAAAGCACTGTTACTGTTTTATTTCACTAATGCCACCTTTGGGATAATATTATAACTGGGCTCAGGGAATGGCTGAAGCAGCCTTAGTCAGGATAGGAGTGCATAAAAAGCTTCCCATGATACAAGTGAGTCCTGAGCAAATACTTATCAGGGTGAGAGTTTAGAAAAGATCAGATACCATTGAAGGGAAACTGAGGGGCTGTTGGAGACCTAGAGAGGGGAAATCACAAAGAGAAAGGGGGCCCATATGATGTAATTGATTCTTTTTTTGTTTCTGGGGCCCAAAACTAGGAAAGTAACTCTGTGTCAGGCCCTGGGTTCTGTCATGTAGTTTTCTGTAGCTCTCATCAACTTGAAGTTAAAATTTCCCATTATAAATTCTCTTAGTTCTCTACTGGGTTCATACTCAATGCAGATCAGCCTCTCATGCCTGTGGAAATTCTTGGAGCTTAGTGAATGAGGGGCTAAAAGGCCGAAGCACCCTATCAATATTTATTTGTTTTCTGGAGCTGTGGGGAAAGGCTCTTTAGAAATTATATACATTTTCTTTTCACTGCTTTCTACAAGTTTAGAACCTTTTGCCTAGGGTTGCCTCCCATTAAGGCTGTAGTTCCCTACATTTCTGAGGTTAAGTCAGTCTCATGAAAGAAGTCTGCCGTTCAACATCCAAATCCCATTATTTAATGCCATGTTTCAGAGACACAGATACTGAGCGTCTGAAAGATAAGTGGGAAATAGCTTCTGATCACAGTCAAAGCAGGTGGTTCTATCTACTGTAGCAAAGGCTCTTGAGTTTGGCTTCAATGCATCTTGGGAGGAGACTGCCCCTTCTCCATGTGCCTACCACTATCCTCTCCCCACTACCCTCCTCAAATTGATAATATGATTTGCCTTGGTGGCCAGTTCAGATGTCCCCCAGCGGTACTTTCCTCTCAAATCTTATGGAAGCTTTTCAGTAGCATCCCTGCTACTGCTGAAAACCAATTCACAAATCCCTTCCTTCTCTCTCTCTCTCTCTCTCTCTCTCTCTCTCTCTCTCTGCCTCATTCCTCTCTCTTTAGTTAACTCTTATCTTGCTAGCCTAGCAGGATGAGCAGATTCCTGAATGTGTGTGTGTTAAGAAAGATAACTGGAACCCAAGAGCTCACCAAAGGAGGAGGGGAACAGGACTGAATTGGAGTGTGAGGAAAGGGATTTCCCTTTATTTGGACTTGGAGGGGGCAGTGATTTTTTTTTTTTAACAGTGTCCTTGGTATGGATCAGACTTAACTGCCAGGGCCATCCTGACCCCCTAATCCCAAGCCTTGGAAAAGTGCAATGAGCTAGAGGCAGTGTTGGATAAATCCTCTGAGGCTAAAACACCATCAGCAGCTTCTGCTGTGGGCTGCTCTTCTTCGTAGGATCCTGCCAGTTCTGATTAAAACCTCCCTCCTTCAGGGCTGAAGCACTGATGTATTAGTTTCCCTAGAGTTTGGGCTCAACTGTTGGGGAACAGTTTAGCTTCTGCACAGGAAGTAGCCCCAAGCGATACCTCCGCTTGGAGGATAGGAGTCATTGAGATTGTGCTCTCCAAGGGGCCGAGGCACTGTTGGAGGGGGTAGGATAAGTCTTCTCTGACAGATCCTCTCAATTGAGAACTCTCACTTCATAGCTTGAAGCTCTCCAGGGGCTGCCCAGCCAGCTGTGGACCTGAATAATGATGTTAGGTTTACCTCCTCTTGAGGACTACCTCCTAGAGGGAGTGAAAGACCTCTGTGGGACTTCTGAAAGATACTGCCCATTGTTAGAATTTTGGATTTAGTTCTTGAAACATGGATTAAATCTCTATGTGCAAAAGAACTCTATTAGGCCATCTGGATACAACAATGAAAAAATAACAAAGACCCTTCCCTCAGGGAGTTTACATTCTTCTAAGAAGGATACTAGCCATTGTACAGATAAACATCCTAGCAGGGAAGGAGGGATGAAAGCAAAGGAAAGATACAGATGGTGTGCTCTGGGAAGATTTAAAGGAGAGAACACTCTCTGTTAGTGTTCATGTAGAATTCTTTTTTTTCCTTTACGCATTACTCCCTTTCTGGGAGCAGTTTAGTCCAGATCCCTGGTTTCCTCTGAATCCCTTGACTTTCACTCTCCATTTTCTTTGAGACGGAAAGAGCTGGACAAATTGGAAACCTAGATGGGGCTCAAGGGGGAGGTGCCTCTCAGGTCCCAACCAGCCCTGCCAGCAGAGGCCTGGACTTTAAGCTTCAGGGAGAAATAAAGGAGGGAAGGAAAAAACATCTTTCCCCCTTCCCTTTTGTTGAAAAAAAATGCAAGGTAGGACTTTAAGCTAATCTTTGGGAATAACTTGACTTATTTGCAACTTGTTAGAATGTGTCCCAGGAACACAGTAGGATTCCACTCCAATTAGAAGCACTTGTTCTTGGGGAATGATTTGGATTGAGACAAAATGACTTCTGGAGGACCCCTTCCTGATCCAGGTTTCAGAATTATTCCAAAGTAGAGCAACTTACAAAGAGCATCTTTGTAAGTCCTTCTGATGCTAATCATAGCACCTCAGGAGTGCTGTGTTCTTTTTGGATTGCCACAGTTTAAGAAGGACACTGATAAGCTGGAGGAGAGTAAACAGAATATTGAAGGGCCTTGAATTCATATCATATGATGCTTTATTGAAGGAAATGGGGATGTCTTAGCCTGGAAAAGAGAAGACTGGGTTTGGGGGTGGGAGGAGAAGGATAGCTGTCAAGTGTCTGAGGGAGTACCATATAGAAGACTTCTGTTGGTTCCCAGAGGGCCGAATCAAGAACAATTGGGAGCAAGTTACAGTTTGCAAAATTGCAACTTTTGGCTAACATCCCCATTGATTCCAGCTGGGGTCTTCTTCAGAGATCTTCAAGCAGAGGCTGGATTGCCACTTGTTGTCTATCTTGTAACAGGGGTTCTTTTTGAGTGGGGTTTGTGCTAGATGGCTGCTGAGATCCCTTCCAACTCTCAAAGGCTCTTTCATGCTGGTGTGGAGATAACCCTGAGTTTTCCAAGGCTTGTACACTGGAGTGAAAATTTTGGCCCTTTTTCCTCACTTCCCCCTCATAGAAGCCTGGAGCTTCCTTCCAAGCACAGTTCAGGTGCTCATCAACAGGACCATTCCTGATCTTTCTTTAGCTTTAGCTCCTTGAAGTTACTTTATATATACTCTATGTTTACCTGGGTCTATGTTTATATTCCCTGAGTAGTATGTAAGCTCCTTAAGAGCGAGGCAGGCTTTCATTTTTTTTCTCTTTTTGTCCCTAGTGGCAATGCTGTCTATAGGCTTTGATTACAGGCTTAATAACAGACTGTATGCCCATGGTCTTGAGGATCATTTGAGCCAAGTAGAAAAAGGTCTTCAGGGGGATACCTTCTTTAAAAAAGGAAATTAATTTTATTTTCAATTCACAGAACAAAACAAACATTTACATAACACAGAATGATAAAAGATATGATTGTAAATGAAACTGCAAATCTGCCATGTATAACTTACTATTCCCTACAAATATACAACATAGTTATCAGAGAAATTTGGTATTTTTCTTCATCTCCCTCCCTGCCCAGAGATAGCTATCATTAGACACAAATAGAGGTGTGTGTGTATATATACATAGAGACATATATATGTATATATATATGTATAATTATATGTTGGAACATTACTCTCATCTGGGTTGAAGAGGAAACAATATGTACATCTGGAAGGGGGTAGAAGTCTTCTAAACATGTGGATGGACACCTTTTTTGGCTACTAGTGATACAGGGAGCTATGAATGGATCAAAGCCAAAGAAATCACTGATCCTTTAACTTTTGAAGTCACTCACTGTCATCATACTCTGTATATTTTTAGACTTGAGTTTAACTTAAATAGGCCAAGAAGCAATACATTGTATATCCACTTTTCCTGACCCCATGAAACTGATGCTTATAGTCATAAATGAATGTGAGAGTGGTGGGGCTGCTTGAGTCTGGAGTCCTGTTTTTATCTGCCTTTTGCATAGGTCAAAATTCTTTCACCAAGAATCTTTCAAATTGAATCTTAAAACAAACAAAAAAGCCTTTTTGCTCCTGACTTTCACTCCTCTCCAATACACATGCATACAGGTGACTTTTTTTTCTTGTCCTTCGCTGGGACCTACCTTACCTTGATCACAAATCCCCTCAGCTTAGTAAGGCTTTAAGGTCATAGATTCAGAGCTGAAATGTTGTCTTCTCATTAGTACTCTCCTTTTATAGATGAGGAAACATCTAGCAAGGTTAAGTGACTTGCCCAATAGTAGGTAGCTCGGTCAGGATTCAAACCCTTGACTCCAAATCCAACACTCTTTCTACTATACCATATTGCTTTGTTGTCTTCCAGTTCCATTCTTGTGTCTTCCATGGCTCGAGTCCAAGTTTGTAAAGCTGTAACTTGGGCCAGGTTATCTCCGACCCTTCATAAAGGTGCCACTTTCCTTAACCTTATGGAAAATCGCTTCTCAAATTATACCCCTCCAACCACACACATTTTAAACACACCCGTGGAGGACACATGAATTACATAAGCACCATCCCTCTCCTGTTGGATGCATTGAATAATGTAACATTTCAACAATACCGAAAGGTACACTGTATTATTAAAACACACTGGTATTAAAAAGGGAGAGAAAGGGAAGCTCAGCTATAGTAAAATTGTCACAGACTCCCACTAGATGCCAGAATAATAAAGCCTGAATTATTTTCGCCTGAGACAGGATTCACAAGGGCAGGAAGAAGTCAGAAATGGAAGAGGTTATCCAAGTAGGTATTTTTTTTTTAAAGAGGTAGGTTTGCATTATTCAGAATATTTTCTTTTTTTAATTATTAAACAAAACAGCTAGTTTATTCTATTACTCTGAGAGGAAAAATGTTTAGCTTTTGTAGGCAGAAAAGACCTCTCACCTCATATTGGATTTCTAGTTTCTTTGGTTTCTGAGGGGAGTGGAAGATATCAGAAAGGAAATGTGGAAGAAGAGAAGGTAGAGAACGAAGGATTTGGCAGAGAACTGTGGGTTATTGATGAGAGAGTAGGGGAGGGAAGGTGGGATTTGGGATGGTGAAAGGGTCATCTTCACCAAATAGCCAACCTAACTGTGTGAGTTAATGAAGAACAAAGGTCCTAATGATTCACCATAATTAAGCACAATGGGAATGGCAATAAATTTAGGTATTTTGAGATTTGTTGTGGGTTTTTTTCTTAAAGAAAAATGAGAATGAAATTATTTTCTTAAAAGATGAGAATGTGAAATCCCCTGCCCCAAATTTCAGTTTCTCCAAAGCACAATGAGAGAAATCTATAATTTGAGGGTCTATGTAGTAAAAGAACATGAATCCAAGAGGGGCAGGATTCAAAAATATGACTAATACATTAGAAAAGATAAGAAATTTATCCGAAGGAAGTCTCCTAGTAAGTTCAGAAAGTCTCCCATTTTCTAGAAATCTTTTTTTTTGAATTAGTTTTAGGGCTCTTATTTAGGAGTCCCCTTGTCACCCTCCACCTTCAAATAAGGTTATAAGAAAACCATTCAAATAGTGTCATCTCACCCATATGGCCAGCTCTCTGACTTGTACAGAAGAAATAGATTTCATTGGCCCCTGATATAAACTTGGAAGGCAATATAATGCCATAGAATATTAAGGGAAACTGGGATGCTGAGAGGAGAAAGCTCAAAGTCATGTAGTGGGATTAGTAGAAATATTGTCTAATACTCAGTCCTCTTCTACTTTTCTGGCTTGTCCCACTTCAAATACTCTAACATCAGTCTGTAACTGGGAGAATCCTTCTGCTTCCCTGTTAATTATTTAGAAAGAACATTTTCTCCCTTCTTGATTTCTGTAATCCAAGAGGGTGTTGGCTCTACCTTTGGGATATTGGTAAGAATGGAGAACGTAAAGTGCTGTCTTTCTGCCTCATCTCCCTGTGTGTGTTCATCCTTCGTTGTGGAAGAAGACCATGCCATCAGAGAAATAATGACATGACTTGCACTTGACTTTGTTTTGAGTGAGGGAGGGCTGTGCAGGTCACCAGCCTCACTTCTCCTCCAGAGCCATCTGAATCCAGTGACCAGATATTCATCAGGATGACTAGAGATGACCCAGGATGAGGCAATTGGGGTTAAATGACTTGCGCAAGGTTACATAGCTAGTGAGTGTCAAGTGTCTGAGGTGAGATTTGAACTCAGGTCCTCCTGACTCCTGCACTGGTGCTCTATCCACTGCACCACCTAGCTACCCCATCTCCCTGTAAAACAATGTTAAGAAACCTGGATGTTTTGGTACACTGGTGTGACCTGAGTAGTCCCTGCTTGTTCAGTTTCTTTCTTTCTGAACTGAAAGATTAGGGAAACAATCCCTGACACTATCACCTCCCTTAAAGGGATGATCTTAGAGCAAATAGGAACCATACAAATGCCAGCTACTCTTTTTTTCCCCCAACAGGGTTTTAAACTTCAGATAAACTTGATTTTTTAAGGTCATTTGCCAGCACAGAATTTGACAATATAAAAGAAACCTTAGGCCAGAATTCTTGACCTGAGTTCCATAAACTTTTGTTTTTAATTATTGGATACCTGTATTTCTATATCACTGGTTTCATTTGCATTTTATTGTATATATTTAAAAATGTTATCCTGAGAAGGGTTTCATAGATTGTCGATTGGGTCTAAGACATAGAAGACATCTTGTCCTAACTGTACCCAAAGTCCTTTGGTAATAGGGAATTTCTCTAGGCAGCTATTGCACTTTAGGATGGCCTTAATAAATGGGACATTTTTTCTTACCTGGAGGTGAAATCTGCTTCTTTTTGTTTGTTTTGTTGGACATAGTTGGGTTAAGTGACTTGCATAAAGTCACATAGCCAGCATGTATCTGAGGCTGGATTTAATCCAAGGTCTCCCTGACTCTAGACCTGGTGCTCTATCCATTGCACCACCTAGCTACTCCATGAGATCTGCTTCTATCTTCCTACTTCTGTCTCCCAACACTAAGCAGAATATAACCCTTCCATGTATAAGCTCTTCTAATATTTGAAGCTGTTATATCACCACCACTCCCAAGCATTTTCTTTTCTAGGCAAATTATCCTCAGCTCCTTAAATCTGATCCTCTCATGACATATTTTCAAGTCTCGTCATTCTCATGACTTCTCTGGATGTGTCACAGCTTGTCATTATCTTTCCTAAGATATAACACATAGAGCTGTGTACAACATTCTGTATGTTGTCTCCCTAGAGCAAAGTAATACTATTGCTACTACTAATACTACCATAATCTGTATAAAGTACTTTAAAGTTTTCAGGTCACTTTGCATACTGTAATTTGAGTACGGCAGGATTTTTGCTTCTCCAGTTCTGAATCCTATGCTTTTATTAATGCAGTCTATGATTTCATTAGCTTTTTTGGTTGCCTATTTATATTTCTGATCATTCCATAGGCTATTCCCTATTTTCATGATTGGTTTTCCCCAGTTTCCCTTATAGTCTGATTTTTCTCTTTTCTCTCACCAGCTGCCATCCAATCGTCTTCCGTCTATAGATCTTGTTACATTCTTATTTTAACATTTTTATTCTTCGTCATTATCAATGTGTCAAACTTGTCAAACACCAACAATTTTGAACATTTCCATATATAAGGAAGAACAGAAAAAGAGATGTTATATTAAATCATGAGTCTCGAATAAGTATAGCTTGTTTTTTTTAGTATATAATAAATATATGCAGAACTTCAGTTCCAAAGCTATTATTCTTGTCTGTATCTTCCTCTGAAATATCTTCTGTTCTCTTGTATACATTTAAAAAATGATTCATTGATGCTTCTTTTTTTATTTTCATCACTCTCATTCACCTTTCATCCAGTTCCAAAAAAATGTTTTTATCCTTCCTTTGTAACAAATGAATACATTCAAGCAAAACAAACCACACATTGGTCATGTCAAAGAACATGCATATTTAATTCTATACCTCTACTCCTTCACCTCTCTGTAAAGTGATGGGAAATATAGTTCATTATTGGAGTTATGTTAGCGATTACATTGATTAGAGCTCTTAAAGTCACTCAAAGTTGTTTTTCTTGATAGTCACTGCATAAATTGTTTCCCTGGTTCTGTTCACCTCACTCTGTATCAGTTCTTAGAAGTCCATCTAGATGGAACCATACTTTCAGCCTTTCTTATATTCCAATATTTCATTATATGAGTGATTTTTTCAGTCATTCCACAACTGATGGTCAGTTCATTAGTTTTCAGTTCTTTCCTATAACAAAAAGTACTTTGAGGAATCATTTTGGGTATATGGGTTCTTTTTCTCTTTCTTTTATCCCATAATAGGCCTAATAATGTTGTCAAGGGCTCAAAAGGTAGGCACAGTTTAGTAAGTTTTGAGGTATAATTACAAATTGTTTTCCAGAATGGTTGAACCAATTCACAGCACTACCAATAGAGATTAATGTGCATTTCTTCCAACAATTTTTATTTTCCTTTTAGGTCACATGAAAGTCTCATGAATTTGAGGAGAACCTCAGAGTTGTTTTAATTTCCCTTTCTCTTATTATGATTTCCATTTTTTCACATATTTGTTGATAGTTTGTATTTCTTCATTTGAAAACTAAAGATTCATACCTTTCGACCATTTGTCTGTTGAGCAGTGGCTCATGTTCTTGTATATTTGAATCACTTCCCTATATCTGTTAGGCATCAGACCTTTGTCAGAAGAACTTACTCTAAAGACTTTTCCCCCCACTCAACTGTTTCCTTTCCAACTTTGTACTTATATAATTCTTGTGTGTATCCCAGTAGATGAACTCCCACTTAAAAAATATTTTATGGTTATTTTTGACTGGAACTTCACTTTCTCTCCTTGTTGGCTTTTGTTGGTAGTGGACCGAAGGCTACTGCTTTATCTGAGTATATTTCATATCTTGTTACTTAGCTGAAGTTATTATTTCAATTAATTTGTAGGCGAATCTCTGGTATTTGAAGTAGATCATCATATCATCTGCAAAAAGTGATAGGGTTTTTTCCTCTTTGCCTGTGCTTATTCCCTGAATTCTTTTTCTTGTTATAAGTATGATTCACATTTCTAGAACTAGATCAAATAATAGTAGTAACAATGGACATTTTTGCTTTGTCACTAATCTTAACGAAAGTTTTCTAACCTTTCTCCATCCCATGCATGCTTTTAGATACTATTTAAATACTAAATAACTCTTGATTTTAGATACTATTTATTATAACAGTAAAAGGGCCACTTACTCCTATTCTTGTTCATGTTTTTTTTAGTAGAAATTTGTGTTGTGTTTTGTGAAAAGATTTTCTGTTAAATTAATTAAACCATTTAACTTGTACTGGTTTTTTTGTTATTAACATGGTCTATTTTGTTTACAGTTTTCATAATATTGAACCAAACCTATATTCTTAAAGTGGCACAAATTGTGGAGTTTGGAGTCAGGAATTCCTGAATTTGAATCCTGCTTTAAATATTTACCAGCTATATGAACTTGGGCAAGACCCTAACCTCTGATGAGGATCATACGAAATGAAAATGTAAGAACTTTACACATGTTAAAGTGCTGAATAAATTCCAGTTGTTACGGGTAGCAGCAACAGTAGCACTAGTACCAACAGTAATAGAATAAATTCAGTCTGGTGATAGGTTACTGTCTCTAATATGTGGTAGTAGTTTCTTTGATACTATCTTATCTAATATTTTTGCACTGATATTCATTAGGAATATTAGTCTGCAGTTTTCTTTTACTGCTTTTTGTTTCCCTGATTTAGATATTAAAATCACATTTTCATTATAGAAGGAATTTGGTAGTTCCCTTACTCTTACTTTTGAAAAGTTTGGCTAATATTGGAATTAAATGTTCTTGGAGTATTTCATAGAATTCACTTGTAAACATATCTAATCCTATTTTTCCCCCAGGGCAGTTTCTTCTTGGCTTGTTCAATTTCTTTTTGTGAGATTGAATTATTTAAATTATTTTTTCATATTTTGTCAATCTAAGTATTTTATATTTTTGTTAAAATCCATTGCATTGATATTATCAGTTTTGTTGAAATATAACTGGGCAAAATTATCTCTAAAGATTTCTTTTTGCCTCTTCATGTGTTGTTAATGCTTCCATTTTAATTTTTATATTGGTGATTTGATATTTTTCTCTCTTTAAAAAATCAGATTTGTTAATAATTTAATCTGTTTTATTTGTTCATGCAATAAGGATTTTCTTGTTAATAATTTTTGAAATTTCTTCTTTAATTTTTAGAATTTCTATTTTGTATTCAGTTTGTGTTTTTTGATGTTTTGCTTTCTGATTTTTTTGTTGCATGCCCAGTTCATTGATTTGTTCTCTTTTTCTTTTGTTGATAAAAATATTCAGTTATAAATTTTCCTCCCAAGACTTCTTTGGCTTCATTCCAAAGTTTGGGTACACTATCTCATTGTTATCGTATTATTAAATGCCATTTTCTTTTCTTTCTATGATTTGTTCTTTGACTTATCAATTCTCTAGGATTAAATTATTTATCTTCTTTTAGTTTATAGTAAAACTTCATTACTTTAAAGTAGTAATTCCTTTGGTGATTATAATTCTTTGCATTGTGGTCAATAAAGAACATTGTTAGTCTGCTCCTCTAGAAGTGGATGGCCCTGGCTACTTGCCTCCCCAAGTTTCTTGTAGAAGTCTTTTAGGGTCTTTTCTGATCTTCTATCCCTGCACTTAATTCGCTTTAGATTGTTGGCTTATTGGATATACGTTCTGCAACTCTCCTTTCCCTATCCCCCAAATAGAAGGAGACTTGAGGAGTGGAGAAGTGGCAGATTCTGCTCCTGACCATACTTTTGGATGATTGGATGTCTGTGGCTGGTCCTTCATGTGCCTAAGACTAGGCCCTGACCTCTGCAGAAATCTCTCCAATTTGACACAGCCTCCTGGAAAATTCAGTTTAGGTTTCAGCCTTGTCCATATCTTTGTCTTTTTATTTGGGGAGTCACAAACCTGGAGCTAGCTGGAAGGGGAAAGGGAAGGGAATAAGTATTTATAAAATGCCTACTATGTACCAGGGACCGTGCTAAGTGCTTTACAAATACTATCTCATTTGCCATGGCCTTGACAAGCTCCAGACTAATGTTGTTAATTTTGTTGGTAGGAGGTCTCCTTGCAAGACCTCAGATGGTTTGCTGTTGATATGCTGGCTAGCCTGACTCTTTCTCCTGTTGCAGCTTTGGCATCAAGTCAAAGTGGTTCTCCAAAAATGGAGGTCTGATCATGTCAGTCTTCTGCTTAATAAACTCAGTAGCTCTTTATTTGATTTAAGATCAAATATTATCATTAAGATCATTATCATTAAGATCAAA
Organism: Notamacropus eugenii; assembly: GCF_028372415.1. Classification (NCBI taxonomy): domain Eukaryota; kingdom Metazoa; phylum Chordata; class Mammalia; order Diprotodontia; family Macropodidae; genus Notamacropus; species Notamacropus eugenii. The sequence continues at coordinate 321,508,837 of NC_092873.1, read as the reverse complement.
TATTAATCATTATCTCATCCTTTTAAAATTTCTAGTTTTTAACATATACAATTATTGGTACAGAAGTATGAATATAGAATTTTTTTGACTGACCAAGCTTGTGATTTCATGATGTAAAAAGCTTCAGGTGAAGCCCAAGTTCCACGAACGTGGATTAGCAACTTCCCTGACACTTACTGTGTAGTTTTAGGGAGTTGCTTTTATAGTTAAGTGCCTCACCCAGTCACTCAGTAGGTATGTGTCAGAAAGACACATTTCTTCCTGGCTCTGAGGCCACTGGCCAGCTATACCAGAAGTGTTCACCATGTGGGCCACATGCCACTGACAGAACTTCTGAATGTGGCTGAACCAAATAATTGGGAAATAGTTATCAAAATAAATTAAAATATAATAAAACATAGTAATCTGTAGTTTTTTAAATCAATATGCATCCACAGGGATCCTTATCTGTGGTTTAGTGACCCCCTTTTTTTTTGCCTGTGTTTATACCACTTCACTACACTATAATATCTCTCACATAATTTTTAAATAAATAAATATTTAACTGTAGCTTCACCCACCAACCTCTACTCACATTGGCAGGTTGGGTCCTCAGAAGGCAGCTAAGTATTTTGTCCCTCTGGGTTCTCAGGGTAACCCTGAGGGGTTTGAGGGTTTCTCAATAACCTCTTCAGGTGTGCTCTTCTATATCAATCAACCAAGTAACATCTCCCCAATATCAATCAACTAATTCATATCAAGTAACTTTTACCAAGGGATATTTACTGAGAAGGTAAAGGAAGGACAGAGTAACAAAATATCTCTATGGTGGAGTGGAGGGGAGTAGAGTGGAGTCTCCTAGGGGAAAGTGGCTTCAAGCTTTTAGCACAAAAGTACTGAGATGGTCAAGAGGTTGGCTCTTCCTGCCTCTGGGAGGCCTTTTCTCTCTTCTCAGAGTCCTTACCAAGTTCACTTCTGGGTGAGGTGTAGCCAAGAGACCAGTTAATCCTTTGTTTGTCTGGGATGGGTCATGCAGGTCCTTCACCTGAAGTACAGCTTCTACTATGTGCTGTCAGTCTCTGCTCCAGAGGCCATTTGCTTAACAGGGCTCTGATAGCTCTTCCATTTCTTTAAAGCTCACGGGGCTGTAGCCTGGTCCATTCTGTCCCCAGAGAGACATTTACCTAAAATCAGGAAAGAGGAAAAACAAAAAAAAGGCACCATGTAGGCATTTTATAAATACGTATCATGGCAGCTGAGTGGGGATGTAATTGTGGAAGCCTTGGCTACTGTTCCTCTCCCTACACAAAGGCTCACAGTTCTGCCTCACTTAAAATCATCCAGGCACAGAAAAGCACAAAGAGGTGAGAGAGGAACCCATCAGTTACGTTCTATGCAAACTCAGCCCTACATCCATCATCTTTGCTTTTACTTACAAGTTAATCAGAACACTGATCACCACATGCCACCATCTCACAGTTACTCATGGCTGGAAGAAAGCTCTCCAAAATTCCATGTGTTCTATGGAAACCAGGCAGCATATATGCTTTAAGGGCTCATCTGGTATTAAATAGTTCAACATATATTGGGGGTACAATGATCAATCAAACTGCTTTTTAACCAATAAAAGTACAGTAAATTTGGGGACTACTGCCTTACAAACCATGGCCTATTCTCATTATCAGAACTATTTTCTCCTATACCACAGGGTATAGGTAGCATGCTCCCCTTCCATCCCCACCGAGCTCACTTCTTAACTTCTCTGTCACCTCACTTGCTTGTGCTGGGGCAAGGGGAAGCTACCACTGTCTAACCCAGATGTTCTCAAAGTTATTTGGCCCACTGCCACAAAAAAATTACTCAGCACCCCTTTGGAAATCTACTTTTTTTAATCCTTTAAGATTTTTTTAAAATTTGCATCATTTCAAAGAAAATTGAAATATATATACATTTTAAATGACATATTAAATTTAATAATTTATTGTAAATTTCTGGTTTTTTTTCTTCATTGAAATTTTGATGCAGTATTGCACCATTTAACCTTATAGTACTGTACTGTAAACAAGTCATTACATGCACATATTCCTGCCCATGCATGCTGAACGTCTCAACTATGCGTGACATGATCACATGCCAACACTTTCTTGTTAAGACCTGTGGATGGACTTGACCACTGATCAATTATAACTTGCATTTTGTGTGTTTATTTGGAAAATAAGGTAATCACTACAACTTTAAGTGTTACACAACAGATGAAATATATACAAATGGTTTTTCAAAATTATCTTTCATTCTCTTCTTTTCTTCTGCTCCCATCACCCCCTTATTTTTATCCAATTCCCCCCAATTGCACCTCAGACTACTATTACCCCCTTGGATGAAGCACTAGCAGCCTCACCCACTTTGGGAACCTGTGGTTAACTTCTGGCTATAGGTTGCCTATGCTTTGAGCCAAAGGTTTATTTTTTTCCCTATGGGAAGTGAGAAGAGTAAAGAGCTGTAGACACTTTGAGTTCTTGCTGTCTCCTGGCAATCTCATTTCCTACCCCTCTTCCCCCTTTTTGTTAGAATGGGCTGGAGACTGTGGCCTCCCTCTCCTTATGTTTGCAGCTCAGACTTGGGGAGTGGGGGTCCATGATGAACCTTACTGAGTGCATAATTTGTGCCTCCTTTCAGCACCTTCGAGGTGGGCCCTAGTCCTTCTGGCTTTCCCAGTTAGAGGGGAAACAGAGCAAAGCTTTTGAGAAGGGAGGTAGTTTTGGAGTTTATTAGCTGTGCCATTTCAGCCTTTCTGAGTGTGTAGTTTGTTTTCTGATGTATTATTCCACTTCTTCAAAGTCCGCCCTGGGGTGGAAGGGGGGCCTTGAGAGAGGACTTTGCCACTGGACTTCTTTAGGTCTATTGTCCTGGGGAGGAGACCAGAGAGGTGGATGGATCTTTCCTCCTCAGCCTTCAAGGCCTGGAATACTGAGCCTCTGTTGGCTCACCCTGCAGTCTCCATAACTCAGCAGTTCCTGCTGCATCTGGGAAAGGAGTAGGAGTAAGGAGCAAGGCGATCTGGGGACACTGCACAGCAGAGGTCAGGGGGGTGGCTGTGTGTTGTTCAGCTGGTGATGGATGGCGTTTCCTACTGTGGAGTAAGAGAAAAGTTCCATTACAGTCATGGACATGCGGTTAAATTATCACCCATTCAGCTCGGGTGGTAGAAAGCAAAACAAACTGCGTCAATTGATCTATTGGGCCGGGGAATGCAGCACCTCCTCACCAAACCTGACAGATGGGCCCTCTCTGAGTATGGTCAGGCCTAGGAAAGAGCTCCTCTACCTGTATCTGGGTCCCTATGACCACTGCTGACCTCCTCCTACTACATTCTTTGCCTTCAGTTCGAGGGCTTTTGGGGTCACTGGCTGTGATGATTTGCATCGGGATGTAAGCCAGCTGGGTCCCCCCACTGAAGCACTGAAAATAGCTACAGATGCAAGGACACTGCATCTTTAAACCAGCCAGGGCTTCTGGTGGTGTGGAGATCTGAGGAAATGTTCCTAGTTTCCTGATGTCAAGTCACACATTAGTGTGCATGCCATTGAGGAGAGGAAGGATGGTCTGGGAGCTTCTAAAATAACCTTGCCCATCCCTACCTTCCATTCATTCATTCCCTTTGACTAAAACCAGAGGCAGGAGTAATAAAGTACAGGCCATTTTATGTGCCATCTGAATTTTGAATACATGAGTTGGGGAGGGGTGTGTGTGTGTGTATGTGTGTGTGTGTGTGTGTATGTGTTTTAAGGACAGTACATGTTTGCTTGTGGACTCAGGCTCTGTCTTTGTGTGTGGTAATGGAAGTGAGGTTGATGTTTTTTGCCTATGCAGCTTTCCCAGAGGAATATGGGTCCAGGTCTGTGTAATCTGGTTTTATGTCTCTATATGTTTACATAAAATGGGGGTAAGGGAAATAGAGTTTTAGATCTCTTTCCTCACCCATAGTTTAACTAAGACACATTTAGTCACCCACAGAAAGTACAAGATGTGCTAAACCTTTCAGTTGTAGTATCTATTTCTGTGATGCCTGGTTTAGGTAAACCCTCCTGGATTTTTTTCTTCCTCTGAAATGCAGTATGTGGAACCTTGATATGGCTTTCATTTCTGACCTGCCCACTTATAACTTTTGTGTACTTAACTCCCATCCCCACCTATTTCCAAGAAATAGGGCCACTACTTTATTTCAATATTGCTCCTCTACAGCATCTTGGGCTAAGGATGCATAAAACCATTCTCCCTGTCTGTTAGGTGGATCAGTCATAGAAATTAGGATTTGGATTAGGATAATTTAGTCAGAAATTGGAGGGAAATGTATCCCCTGCCCCCAAATAGATGTATAAATACAACCTCCCCACCCCTCCAGTCTCTGGAGGATTTTGAAAGGAGTTTTTGAGGACTGAGCTAAGGACTTGGGAGAAAAGGGGGTGGTGGTGGTGGTGGTGATGATGGTGGTGGAATGTGTCTCTTTAAGACTAAAATGGGTTCTTAGACCTCTTATACCATGTACTCTTTTTTTTTTTCATTTTCATCTTAGTCATGTTGCACAGCAACATGCAACATGGAAGAATTGAGATGAATGGGAGAAACCATGAGAAAACCCAAAACAAAACAAAACACAAGAGAACATAGTCTGCTTCATTCTGCAATCCAATTCCATAGTTCTTTCTTTGGACATGGATGGCATTTTGCCTCAAGAGTCCATTGGGAATTTTTTAGGTCCTTGCATTGTTGCGAAGGGTTATGTCTACCCAAAAAATTCCTTGCTTACTGGTTGTTGCTTTGTACAAAGTTCTCCTGGTTCTGCTCCTTTCACTCAGAATCAGTTCATATAAGTCCTTCCAGGTCTCTCTGAAGTCTTTTTGTTCATCACTTCTTATAGCACAATAGTATTCCATTACATTCATATACCACAACTTGTTCAGTCATTCCCCAATTGATGGGCATCCCTTCAAGTTCCAGTTCTTGGCCACCACAAAGAGAGCTACTATAAATATTTTTGTGCAATACACCATGTACTCTTAAAACCCTGTAGTGGTCCCAGGACTGATATAAGTTCATGCAGAGTAAATCTGTAAACCCATTGCTAGGCTGCAATTAGACTAAACTATTGGGCAGGGGGAAGAATTCAGAGGCCAGAGTGAATTGTCATTATGTTTTTGTCCAGTGTTAGTGTTACAATGGTTCTTCTTCATCCACATGCAAAAACTTCGAGAGGAAAGAGAGCAAAAGCTTTTGTCTGTTCAAACCTTTTATACATACTCAGTTGTGGCTCATCAGTTAGTTTAAAAGGATTTATCACCAAACTATAAACTGACAGGAAACAGGATATCATCAGCACATGATATGAACTGGGGAAAGGTTCCTTCCCATATGCATTCTCAGAAGCCAGCTGACCAATCCTCCACCTAGCTGGTACCAGACGGAATCTATCTCATATGCCCCAAGTCCTATGCCCTTCTTTGTTGGTCTTCCTTCCTTTCCTCCCTCTCTCCCTCCCTCCTTCCTTCCTTCCTTCCTTTTTTCCTTCCTTCCTTCCACATCTCCCCACTGTCCCATATTACACTAGATTTGCACAGTGTTAAGTTTTTATTGTTGCCAAAAGCAGCTAATGAAAAGTTAAGGGAGTTTCAAATGTACATGATAGAAGAAGGTCCAGAATAAAATCAGAAGGTATTAAAGAGGTAGCGACACCTGGATCCCTTTATCAGGTACCAAATGCCTTGCTGATTGAGTCAAGAAGGTAATAGCTATGATTGGCTGAGAAAACAAATTCGTCACCCTTCTGAGGGCTTTAAATAGCTAAACCCTGAGGAACTTGAAGGCAGTCAAGGCTCTTGATTAGTTTAAATTTGAGAGTGGGAGAGATTTTAAGCCACTGTTGCCTGTGAAGAACAACCTTGCAAATGGGTGTGTGTGTGTGTGGTGGCCTGCAGGGGGAGAGAAAGGGGGGGACCCATGAGATAAGGTGGAGGAGGGAAAGGAATGTCTGTGGAGGAGAGGGTATGAGAGGAGGAAAGAGGGAGTTTCTGTGGAGGAGACCCCTGCAGTGAGGGAAGAAAGGAATTTCTCTTTCCTCCCTATCTCCACATCAGCCATGTAGATTTGAAGGAGGAACTAGTGTCCTGGTAGGAGACATTTTATTCAATGGGTAGCAGAGACCCACTAAAGACAGACAAAGACACAGAAAGAGTCACCTAAGGGAGGAAGCAGTTTCCAGGAGCATATCTCCTAGCAGACAAGAGTCAGGCTATGAAAAGGAACAGATGCTGGGAACCCAGCATTTGGGCTCTATGGGAGAGAAAATACTTCCAGGTCCTGCAGTACCAGGAGTTGTGAGCTTCCTTTGCCTCATGTGTTATGCAGTAAACAGTATGATACAATAAACATTTTTAAAGCACCTACTATGTGCCAAGTACTGTGCCAAGCACTGGTAATAAAAATAAGAAAAAGACAGTCTCTACCCTCAAGAAACCTGTGTATGTGTGTGTGTGTGTTCATCATTCATTGATGAAGAAGACCATGTCATCAGAGAAATAATGACATGACTTGCACTTGACTTTGTTTTGAGTGAGGGAGGGCTATGCAGGTCACCAACCTCACTTCTCCTCCAGAGCCATCTGAATCCAATGATTCATCAGGATGACTGGAGATGACCCAGGATGAGGCAGTTGGGGTTAAGTGACTTGCCCAAGGTCACACAGCTAGTGAGTGTCAAGTATCTGAGGTGAGATTTGAACTCAGGTCCTCCTGACTCCTGCACTGCTGCTCTATCCACTGCACCACCTAGCTGTCCCTCAAGAAACCTAACAATCTAATGGGGGAAGTGTAATTGTTATTGTTCAGTCACGTCCAACTCTTCATGACTTCATTTGGGGTTTTCTTGGTAAACATACTGTAGTGGGTTTACCATTTCCTACTCCAGCTCCTACTTTACAGATGAGGAAACTGACACAAACAGGGTTAAGTAACTTGCCCAGGGTCCCATAGCTACTAAGTTTCTGAGGCCAGATTTGAACACAGGAAGGTGAGTCTTCTTGAATCCAGGCCTGGCACTGTATCCACTACAACACCTAGCTGCCCTCCTAGCTGTGGGAAGACAACACACACACACCGAAAACGCAGATGGGAATGGTACCCAGTATAGGGCCATGATAATGGAGTCAAAGCCAAGCTGGTGGGAAATAAAGTGTTGTCTGGGCTTCTGAGACCTCATTAAATAGGGGGCTTTGGGAGGAGTTTTTGCTCCTTCATTTGGAGGAGCAAAGGCAACAAGGGTATGATTAAGTATGAGTACCAAAGCTCCTGCAGTCTCCAGGATGACACGTATCCTACATGCATGGCTCACTAGCATTGTCTTCTAAGCCCTTCTTCCTGTGTGTTTGTGGGAAATTGCACCTCAGATTTATCAGGAGAAGGGTTGTTTTGTACCTACTGTTCTTTCTATGTCATCTTGATGAATGCCTTTGCTATCTCTTATCTACCTTGTAATATTTAATTATAACCAACCATTTGTACACTCAAGAAGTACTAGCAATATGGCCATTTGGAGAGCCAATTCAAGAGTTCAGGGTGGGGAGGTAGTCATAGACAAGGCATTACACAAGAAATGAATTTAAGTGAAAGGCCAGTGGTCTTTGTGTTGCCACTTTTAGAATCAAGCCCTTAGCTTTGAAGAAGGGAAGGGAGAAAAGGCGGAGAGGAGACAGAAAAGAGAGGAGAACAAAATTTCTCCTAGTGGTTGGAAGAGATCTCTGTGTTTATAATCTAAATAAATTAAGATTTGGAGTGCATAGTTCAGATTGTGTTGGGAGTTTTGATTAAAAAAAATATGCCTCTTATATTGTAAGGTTTTGGGGAATATTTCTGATATCAGCTGTTTTTTGAACCCTTACTAAGAAAAGGACAAAGCATAGCTACCCCCTTGTGAACAAAGATTCGAGTCTTATGTGTCCTTGCTGATCCATAGTACTTAGTGAAATTTGCTTTTTTTTGTGCAATTTAGGCCAGATAGAATGGGGAGGGGTCAGGAACACATCCTAACAACCAACTATCTCCTTGATCTATTCTCTGGAAATCCTTTCCCCAGTAGTGATACTAGAATAAACTGGCCTTATCTCTGATACTGAGTAGACCTGAGTGAGGGAACACATTGGGGTTCTACTACTCACTGTCCAGAGCTCCATGGGAAGCAAGGTGTTATATCTATTTACTGATTGTTGGTAATGAAACCATAATGATTCACTGCCCCTACCACACTCCCAGTGCTGGCAGAAAAAAAAAGCCATCTTCCAGGGTTATGGTGATCAGTTTGCTTTGGAATGTCACTTTCTTCTTCAGTTTATTATTAAAATCCATTGTTTGCTTTACACTCAAAGAAGGATCTTTGCTTCAAAGGAATTTTTTTCTCTCCATTCTTCATTTTCAGGTTGAAAATCTGTCTATGAGAACCTGACAGCTTTTCCTGGTGATACTTTCCTCTTCTCCCACACTCCCAGCACCAGTGAAGCTCCAGAAAGGTAATCTCAGCAGGGCCACCATTGCTTCAGCAAAACAGACATCACCCTGAACTACCAGGTAAGAATCTCTTGACCTTTTTACTGTTGTCCTCTCCAAGTGGGATGGTGAAGAAACCTGACTGTGATGGCTTTATTCTACACATCATGAAAAGAAGTGTAGATGCACATCTTGCTTTATAGACCAGACCTGAATGTCTTTGGCTTTAGGGACTAGTAGGAGTGACATCAACAAATTTTTAGAAACCAGCCAATTAGGATCCTACAAGAAACAGCTGCTGTTCAATGCATCAACTCCATCAACTGAAATCCATCCACTCTGCTACTGAGGAATTAGATATTAGAGAAAGATGGGAGAAAGTCTTGTGGGATACATTGTCTGAATAGATTAGTTCAGTTGGTTAGAGCCCACTGCCAATGAGGACAAGGTCAATGGTTTCAGCCCAGCTATGCTACAAACTGTATTCCTAGCCCTGGTATTCATCTCTCAAATGCCCACCTTTCATCCTGATGATCCTGGCTTTGAGTCTAACTCCTTCACTGAGAAATTATTCAAAGCACTTTATCAGTGTGTCTTCTGCATAAATGAAGGACTGTAAGAATCGTAGATTAGAAGTTTAGAGGCTCTATAGACCAATCCCCTTAGATTAATATAACTTCTCCATAGCCCCCAAATGAAGGGATTTGCCAAAGGTCATGCAAGGACTGAGGATCAGAATGTGGTTTCCATTCCAGGGTGTCAGACTTCTAATTCTCTATTCTTTCTACTGTACTACTGTCCTCTGAGAAGGATCAAACTAGTGGCAAAGCATTTTGGGTGCTTGTTGTTTTTGTTTTACTTTTCAGTGAAATTAGAGTAATATGATGATGAGAATTCTATGGCTTCAGTGCATGGAAATACCAGGTACAGGCTAGTTAATTACCTTAAAGTTCCCTAGCCAGTGTCTCCATTAAATTTATGTAGTATACTGGTATACTTCTTTTCCCCCTTTCATGATAGCAACCTGTCTTTACACTCTCTTGGGATCATGTGCATTTTCTTTCCCACTTCCACCTGGGATAATGGATTCATCAAATAATCTTCATGTAGCCTCCTTAGGGTTGAAATCACTCTGTTCCTGCTCCCTGCTCACACACCATAGACTATACCCCAAATCCCAGACACTCTTCCTGCTATTGGAGGACCAAGCTGGGACATGTATGTGGTTCAGCATACACTCTCAGAAAAAAATACAAAGAAAAAACCAAAATGCCAACATCAATAGAGAAGCAAGTTAAGACACACATCCTATGGACAGTGTAAAAGCAACAGCAGTGTCTCTGGATCACACCTGATAATGAATCTCCTTGCTACCTCCTTAAAGGAAGGAAAAGAATGGACAAGGTAGTTCTGTTATCACTGCATTTTGTATCTCACCATTGAGTTAGCTGTGTTCTAAGTATTTGTGTCTCCTTAAATCATGAATTGCTGGAATGATTCATCTATCCACCTATCTCTCCATTCATTCATTTATTCATTCTTGTATGTATATATGTTTGCTTACAAAGAAAAGAATGGGGCTGGATCATTGCTGATAAATTGCTTAGAAATCCCAAGTTTGAATCCAGGGAGGGAAAAATGCTGTTACATTAGCTGGATCTTTCTGGCTTGCAGCAATTTCTATTTGTACTTTTTTTTTGGTTTCTTTGTCAATCTCAAGTACATGCTCTGAAATCATAAAATGTAGGATGAGACTTTGAGAGTTATGGTGCCTTCACTGGGAGCAGAGGTCATCTTGAGAGAAGGATTAAAGAGAAGGCTCCTTCTCTGATGTGGCAGTTCCACATATTTCCCTAGCTGCACTAATCAGTTTGAAGACTGCAAAGGAAACTGAGTTCTGCATGTCACCTTCAAACTCCTAAAGCACATTAAAAAAAAGTTGGATAAATGTTAGGCAAGGAACTGGACCTGTGGTTTCTTTGGTTAGAGGAAACTCTCTGGTGAGGAAATTCCCTCCATCAATGAAGGCCAGCGTCTTCTCTGAAACTTAAGTCTTCTGGGAGAAGTTAAATGACTTACTCAGGGTCACCTGGCCAGTATGTATGTATGTGTTCAAGGTGAAACTTTATTCCAACTCCTCCTTGATTTGAGGCCAGTTCCCTCTCTCTACCATGACACAAAATGTTAATGTTTCTAAAATAAAGGACTAGTTATATTGATTAGGCAATTTAGAGCTTTCTTTGTGGTATAGGTGTTCATACGCAGTTCTGTAGATGGTCCCTTTGTTTTCCTTAAGGGTGAAGACTTCTAACTTACTGAGACCCAAACCCAATCATGATTTGAGTGTTTGTTTTGTATGTTGTATCTAAACTCAATCATGAAGAAAAAGAACTATAGACAGAGGTTGTGAACTTCTCTCCATTTGCAATTTGCAAACAAGTCTGAATCCTAGTGTCCAAGGAGGGACAAAGCAGAGAGCTACAGTAGACATTAAAACTTAATCTCTTTGAGTTTTCTTTACATACAAAGATTTCTTTACCTATAACTTGTTCCTTAGCATTCCATATAGTAATTCCCTTTTCCAGCTCACGGCACATTGAATGTGACCTGGGTAGTTGGGAATGAAGGATGAGAAGAGAAAACTCCCCAAGAGGCAGCACAGTACAGTAGAATGAGCAGTAGATTTGGAGTAAGAGAACCTTGGTGATGTTGGACAACTCAACCTCTCTGGGCTTCATTTTCCTTAGCTAGACTAGATGGCCTGTATGATCCTACAAAAGAAGAAACAGTACCCTATATGTCAAGTCTAGCGAACTGGCATCTTCCTCTCCTCAAACTCAGTGAAACTCTCACGAGGAAGACAAAAGTATTACTTAAAGAGCAACTCAAGATCATTGATATAGAGAAATATCAGAAAAGGGAGCTCTGGAGGTGCTTTTGTTCCAGTGAGTGGGAGTGTTAGATCTGCTTAGACATGAAAGCTTGTGCGATTTCATTCCCCAAGTCACTGCTGAAGCAAAGCAGCGGACTGGAGGAGGGAGGGGGCAGAAGCAAATGCTTATGCATCTGTAAAAGGAGGTCAGCTGGGAAACTGCTGCGGAGAAAGAGCATTTTCCCCCACCTGTCCCTCCCCTTTTCATATCTTCCTCCTCCTTAGAAAAAGCCCCATAAATTAGGCCCCATTTTAAGGCCCATCCTTTTAAATATGGATTCAATTTAAATTTTACTGTATAGTAAATTCCGAGTGCTTATTAAAAACATGAATAGAGATTAATCTGCTGTAAAACGAGATTTGTCTATTACATCCAGTAGCTGAAGCCTAGGCTAGATTCATCCATCATTTAGACAGGGAAGAGTTAGGCATTCTCATGAGGAACCCTGACCAAAAATAAATAAATAAATAAGTATTCCCCATTCACTTTTGGAACTCTGATCTTTCCCCCTTTCACTTATTTCACCTGTACCTCTGCCTTCACTCTCATCACTACATTACAGTGGGGAGCCAGATGTTCCTGTAACAACAATCCCATTATCCTGATATGTAGCATCCTAACTAGGAAGGGCAATTGGGACTTTGCCTCAAGATATCAAAATTTACAGGGCTCTGACAACTCTTGTGTTAGTTATTTCAGCAGGCAGGAATACTTAAATATAACCCCTACACAGCAAGAATAATTAGTTCAAAAAGGAATTGAATAGAGGGTATACTTCCTCTCCACAGGCAACTGAAGAAAGTCAGGGGAACTCCTCTCCTGAGTTGGTCTAAGTATGCTCCCTTATCTTCGTGGTGGCCTTCCAAAATGACCTCTTGGAATTCTGTTATTTCTATCTTTTCAGATCCTGAGATCTGAGAGAGTGGTTTGAACCAGGCTCCCCTCTTGAGCCCCTCATCTGAATGTGTCATAGTTGTACATCATGGGCAATTCTATTGCCCTTTGTGATATAGCTGATAGGCTCTAATGAGAAAGGGCAGTGTTTTCTACAAAGCAGTGTTTATGGAGTGGTCCTACTCCAGTTTTTGTGGTGGTGACGGGTGAAAAGGTCATGGAGAGAGTGTTTGTAAACAAAACAAGTTGCACTGACTGAGGGATGATATGGCCTCTTAGACAATACCAGGAATCTATAGGGTGGATGGGATAGGGGCAAACATCCCCTAGAAAGCCCCCCTCAGAAATCATACCTTAATTGCCTATGAATTTCATGGGACCTAGCAACAGTGCCTTTTCATCTTCCTAAGAAAATGTGTTTCCATGTCTATTTTGGGGATGGTTGGTCATGTGATGGGAGCTGGGGGAGGCTTTCACACAAGCTTGTCAAGTAAGTTTGTCCTAGTGGTATAGGTTAGTGCTTATATTCTTCAATCTAGTTATGTTTCTTCCTATTTCTTAAAAGAAAACCTATCTTTCTACTCTGACCCCCTTACCCAAGGATGTATCAGCGAGCAACATTGGACTCTTTTCCCATAAATCATCTAGGAAAGAGTCTGTTTCCTAGACATATTCATCACTCATTTCTCTTGTCTCCTTGTTTTTAAAAGCTATTAAATCAGAATCCATCATTGTGGGAACATGGGATCCTCAAGGGTGGTGATGGTGGTGATGGCTTGCAGAAGTAAAGATTGCCTGTATCAATGCTATTAATTGTACTGGGAGGTTGATCAGGACCCTGAGATTTCTAGAGCTTTGGGGCAAATATCTTTTTGGTGATGGAGAAGGGGTAATGCTCTGCTTTATCAATTTATACTCAGGGATGATAAACCACATCATTCTACCTTCCCTTTGAGTCACACTGACCAACAGCAGGAAAAACTAGAGTATAATGTTAGCCCCTAGAATGTTTCTTTTTTTATGAGAGTCGGGGAGAAATGGGGCCTGTGGTTTCATTAATATAGGAAACTTTCAGTGAGGAAACTCCATATATTTATGCTGATTTATACCTGCTCTGTAAGCCATGGTCATCTACATTTATCTGGGGCTTGGAAAGGCTAAGGAACTTACCCACCATCACATAGTTAGTCCATATATGTCAGAGACAAGGCTTTATCGAGCTCTTCCTCACTCTCAGGCTGGCTCTCTATACACTATGCCAAGCCGCCTCTCAACTTAAAATGAACACTAAACTGGGACTCATTGGAGACCTCAGTTCAACTTCCTTTGTCACTTACTTGTCATGTGACTATGAACAAAAATTCACATTCTTTCTATTTTAGTTTCCTCATATACAAAAGAAGAATGCCTATTGTACAGCCTTATTGAGTTGTGAGGGTCAGAGGAGATAATGCAAGGAAGCCTTAAAGGGCTATATAAATACAAGTCAATATTGTTATTATTAGAAATATGAGGCAAAGAGTAGTAAGTGTGGTTTTAAGGTTCTTGTTACTAGTCACTCATTCCCTGAACATTTATTTATTAAGTGCCCGCTGTGGAATAATAATGATGATAATGTTAATATTTATATAATATCCTAATAAAATATTTTTGTTAATTTACACATACAATTTATTTGACTTATTATTTACATTTATTTCATGCCCTAAAGTTTCCTAAGTGCCTTGTATACATCAGCTCATTTGATACTCACAACAGCATTTTGAAGGAGATGCTATTATCACCTCCATTTTATAGATGAGGAAACTAAGGCTGAGAAGTTAAGTGATTTGCATAGGGTGGCATACTTACTAAGTATCTGACGCATGATTCACATTCAGGTCTTTCTAAGTCCAAGACTACACCAAGGATAAGGAACATATTTGCAGAACTTCCTTTTTATTCCTTTCCCATTTAAGGTGGAGGAAGTAATTATAAAGCATACCCCCAAAGCCCACTGGCTATCATGGAGCTTCTCAGTTCTCTGAGAGTGGACTTGGTACTATAGAACAGATAAATATATTCCGAGGTAGAAGGCTTAAGTAAGCAAATTCCAATTTATTTGGGACGGTTCTGGAATGGAAAAGTTCCATTCTTGTTATGGGGCCAAAAGGGAGTGACATTTTGGATCCTTGGTTCCTTATCAGGAAATGATGATGATGATGAAGATGGCTAGCTCTTTAAAGTTTTCAGAGTGCTTTTCATTTTATCCTGAAAACAACCCTAAGAGGTAGGTCTTATCTTTTCCATTTTACAGAAGGTATCAAATCAATGGAAGACTCAGGTAGGAGAACTTTAGGTAGATGGGATAGATGAACAAGCTTGCATACCACTATCCAGTTTGTGTTAGATAGAATCTTTTATAGTTACTTGTTATTATTTTCAATTTCTATTCTATTAATTTCTAAATTTTTGTATCTTATCTTGCTTTGGAATTAAACCCTTAACAGCCTATTTGAGGTCTGTAGTGTGTGGCAACATGGATCATAAGGGAAAGAGTGAACATGATGGAACTGAGTGTTTGGTTATTGTTGCTGTGACTGAAGATGGATCAGTTGTGGCAGATCTCTGAAGCCTGGGAATTAAAAAGTCTCAGGGACTAAGACCATCAGTTAGCAACCAAGTGAAGGAACCATTGTATCCTCTTTGAGTTTTCTTGATAGAAAATCTTAGGGCCAAGAGCAAGGTGCCTGGAAAATTTTTAAGTTGCTCAAGGACAGGGGTGGGGAACCTGCAGTCTCCAGGCCACGCATGGCTTTCTAGGTCCTTGGGTGCAGCCTTTTGATGGAGTCCAAGTTTTACAGAACAAATCCTTTTATTAAGGGGATTAATTCTGTGAAATTTGGATTTGGTCACACTTGAGGACCTAGAGGGCCACATGTGGCCTTGAGGCTGCAGGTTCCCATCTCTGACCTGGGAAGTGGTATTCAACAGGGTCCAAGGTGTAGGGCAAAATCATTTTACTGCAGTGCCATTTAGGTCTTTGGACAGATTTAATGTATTGATATTAGTCACATTGATTAGAAGTATAATTTTTTTTCTCCTATCAGTTTTTAATTTGAGATCTTTATTCTTCCTCTGACCCATTCTTGCTGGTATAGGCATGAAATTGTACTTTGGCCGTAATGTGATAATCTTTTTTTTTTAAGTATACAGTAGAAGGACTTTTATATGGACTTTTCACTAATAGTTAACTGCTCAGCAGCTACTTCTCAACTAGAGTACCAGTCAGTCACAGAGGGCAACGTCTGCCACATTCTCAAGTAAATGCTCCATGCTAAAGTCCTCCAATTAGTGTCTATTAGTCACTCAGTGTGTTAAAGCATTTAGGACAATTAAGAGTGAGAAGAGTTTCCAGATGTAGTGCTAAGCACTGGAGCTGGGAACTTATGGCTTTGTTGGCTGTTTCCCATATGGAAAAAGTCTGAAAGGAGCATGGCATTCTGATGTACTGAGTAGAATGCTGGACCTGGAGCCAGGAAAATTTTGAGTTCAAACCACACCCAATATGCTTATTAGTTGTGTGACCCTGAAGGAGTCATTTACCTTCTCTGAGCCTCAGTTTCTTCCATAAAATGGTGAAAATAATAGCACCTACTTCACATGGATGTTGTCACAATGAAATCATGTAAGCAAACATTAATCAAGTGCCCACTATATATCAGGCACTGTACTAATTTCTGGAGATAGTAAAGAAAGCTAAAAGAGAGTCACTGCTTTCAGGGACCTTAGAGTCTAATGGAGAGACATTATCTATGTACAAACAAGATATGCTGGGTGAATTGGAGAAAAAAAAACATCAGGAAGGCACTAGTATTAAAGGGTACTAGGGAAACCTTCCTATAGAAAGTGGAATTTTACTTGAGACCTGAAGTCAGGAGGCAGAGGTAAGGAGATAGAACATTTCAGGCACAGAGGACAGCAGGTGAAAATTCCAGCTTGTACAGATGGACTATCTAGTGTGAGGGACTGTAAAGGGGCCAAGTATCACTGGAGCACTGAGTGCATGATGGTCATGGTTGTGGGGATTGGTGGTCCTGTAAGGAGTAAGATGACTGGAAGCATTTTGCAAGCCTTAAAACTCTATGTAAGAAATCAGTTTTTATTGTGGTAGAGTTGTAAGCAGTGATATTTAATCTTCATTCAATATTTACCAAGCATAATCAAGCAATTAAGTCTTTATTAAGTGCTTATTATATCCTAGGTCCCATGGTTACAAGTATAAAGAATGAAATAATTCCCATTCACAAAAGGCATCTATTCTAATGGGGGAGACAACTCTTACATCTAAAAATATATAGGATGTATAAAGCCTTAGCTAAGTTTTGGGGACACCACGAGTAAATTAAGTTCATTATTTGCTCTTAGGAAATAATCAGGAGGATCTAAAGTTCAAAAGCTTTCCAGATGATGGAACCTTAGATATCATTCTGGTCCAATCTAGTCATTTTACAATTGAGAAAACTGAGGCCCAAAAAGTTGAAGTGAGTTGCTCTTGATCAGTCTAGGAGATAAGACATATACACAAGTGATTTTAATATAAAATATAACTATTTATGCACATCAGAAAAGGACAAAGTAACGTAAAAGTTTTTTGATAATACAGATCACTTTCATCTGAGAGGATCATGGAAGATATAACATCTCAGCTGGATCATAAAGGATGGTCAAGATGAGAAGAATGGAAATAGTGTATAGGAGGGAGTGGAGGTGGGGCAGGAATTCCAGCCTAGGTAATAATTGTGCAGAACCAAGAAAGCAAGAAGATGGGGGGAATCCCATGGTGCCTTTTTTTAAAAAAGCGAAACACTTAGGTTTATGACTGTAGTGGATAGGGCAAGGTTCAGAGAGAGAGAGTCATGTCAGTTGAAAGCTAGAGTGATACAAGGACTCAGACACCAGTGACTTGCATTTGATGCAGGATGTAATGTAATGTAGAGATCTTTAAAAAATAAAAGTACCCAGGAGCTCAGACAGGTGATTTGAAGCCAGATTCTCTTGAGGCTCTTGATAGCATCATAGTTTTTAGGAGAAGAACCATCTCTTGGCCATTTTGGGGAAATTTTATCACTATAGAGGTAAAATAATATAATGGAGAAGACTTATTAGAACTGGGTTTGAATCCCTTGTTTTGACCTTTATTAGTATTATGATTCCGGGTAGGTCATTTAACCTCAGTTTCCCCATCTGAAACATGGGTATAAGAATACTTGGAAGATCTACCTCACAGATTTGTTGTAGAGAAAGTACTTGAATTGTTCTGTAAATATAAATTATTATTGTTCATTTTCCCTTTAATTTGTCCTAACATGTGCTGAAATTTTAAACCAGGAGCAGTTCCTTTTTCTTATGTATTACTTTGTGAAATGAATAGAGAACTGGTCTTGAAAAAGTCAGGTGCTGACTTGACACCTGACAACTGTGTGACTTTGAGTAAGTCACTTAAATTATCAGTGCCCCAATTAGCTCTGCAAGTCTTTTAAGTTACAGATTAGGTACAGATTTATAGAAGTGAGTTCTTGTACTAGTGATTTCCTAAGTCAGTAGTACCATCAAGATCTGAACCAAAAGGAGAGAAAATGACCATAAAGGAGCTACCTCTTAGAGAGAGTCCCCGGCAGTCACAGAAGGCTATGGAAAGGGAAAGAATCTGTGTTAATTTCCTGAGTTACTTTGTAGCGTCCCCAATTCACTTTGTCTCCCCCACCCACATCTCACCATCCCACTGTTGAGAACGGTCTTGAGAGCAAGCTAAGATTAAAAAAAAGAAAGAAAGAAAAGACCCAAAATCTAAATCTAAAAATAAACAGTTCGTGCTACAAGTACTAAGCATAGACTTTTGTCATAGGAAAGAAGAAGAAGAAATTTACAATCTTTCCCTGAGGAGGGAGTGGCTTTGGGGTGCTTGACAAAAACAAACATGGCATAGACACAGTGCATTTCAGACTGATGAAGTAGACCAACTGTGATCTGTTAAAAGGGTTTCCTAGGGTTGGAGTGGGTATTTTGATAGGTGTGTAAGATGTTTATGTCCATATAGGTTGTCTAAATTCATCGATATGGTTTATTGTGAAGCTTAGATAGATATGATCTGAGGCCTGACTCACTTCTGAAGAAAAGAGGAGTGCCTGGGGAAGTATGTTTACCCTAGCCAATGTGCTAATGGAAGTGGAGTGGATAGTGTGGAGTACAAGGGGGAGAAAATACCAGACTGTGGAGCTTCACATCCTGGATGCTCTTTTCTCCCATCTCCAACTAGAGTATTGGACTAGAATGATATCTATCTACCAGCCCCTCTCCAATATTGATGGCCTAGGGCTACAATTTTTTTTTTTAGTTCAAAAGAAAGCTATTTCCTTGGTTACTCTTAAGGGGAACGGTAGCCCAAACTTAAATTCATTGGCTTGATTACTTATCATGAAATGCTTATTACCCAAAAGACTGTCACAAAAAGTGTGTAGTAGTAAGCCCATTTATTTAAACAAAATGGCAAATAGAAATTGGGGATGTTGTACAGATTAGAATATACCAGAAAATACTTGATAGCAAAGGAATGATCAGCTCAACCAAGAGCTTGGCCTGATCTCATCTAAAGGAGAATTCTCTCTCAGGAGTATTCAGGGAAGTAAACTGGAAATTAGGGATATGTTGGAGAGACAGCATCCCCTGCATTGCCTGCAGCTTTCAAAGTCTTTCCATGTGTCTGTTCCTAAGTGTTGGATCATATATGGTGCTCTCCTTGAAGAAGCTGCCACCAACTTCTCTACAGACACACACACACACACACACACACACACACACACACACACACAGACTCAGTCAATATTCTTTTCCCTAAATCTAGTGTCACATCTTCAGCATAGACAGCAGCACACTAAATGCCCCAGGGTGAAAGCCCAGTTACAAATGATTTTAGACACACATTCAAGAAGACTCCTCAGAATGGCAAGGAGATTGAAAGAATACTTTTGGGAGGGAAATATGATTTTGATGTGGACAGGAGGGAGAAAATAAGACAAGTTGAGAGAAAGAAATCAGAATTGTGAAGTCCAAAATATATGCATAAGATGGGAAGACAGTGCAGTAATTCAGGAAATAAGAATTCCGAAGTCATAACTTTGAGACATGTAGAGGATCATAATACACTTGAATAGAATAGGGGATGGCTACATAATTCTAAAAAAGAGGAAGACTAACGTTTAATAGAAATTAAGACAGAAAATGGTGAGTTGCTTAAGTTGCCCGTGTTACTTTCTTGTTATATTGTTCCTTAAATATTTCATCTCCCTAACTAGATTATAAACCTCTTGAAGGTGGGATAATGCTTCTATACACAGAGTGCTTATTATTACATATATTACTCACATTTATATAGCATTCTTTGGTTTACAGAGCACTTCACTTGCAATGATCCTGTTAAGTAGGCAGACAGGTATTATTATCCCCATTTTACAGATAAGGAAATTGAGACTCAGGTGAATTGACTTGACACAATTAACAAATTATTGAGCCAGGAATCTAACCTAGACCTTTTGACCCCCAAATCAAGTGCTCTTTTCATTATATCATGCTTTTTAAAGAGTTAGCATTTATATAACATGTGGAGGTTTGCAAAAGTGTTTCATATATGTTAATTCATTTGGCCCCTCTGTGAGATAAGTGCTACTATTTTCCCCGTTTTATATATTGAGGCTCAGAGAGCTGAAGGGACTGGCCTAGGGTCACTCACACAGCTAGTAAGTGTATGAGATAGGATTCAAATTCAGGTATCCTGACTTCAGCTTCAGCACTGTGTCTACTGTGCCACTTAACGACTTATAAATAAATGCCAAATGATAGCTTCTAAATCAGCATCAAATGACATTAGATACACAAGGGAGGACGATCTGAAAATTTTCTTGCTTTCACTTGTCTATTGTTAAAAAAGAGAAAAAGAGAGAGAAACAGAGAGAGAGAGAGAGAGAGAATACATGTGGTTGTGGGTGGGTAAGTGTCATACATAATTGTGACTTTTTAAATGTGGAGAATATGAGAAGTGCTATAAGATTGAAGAGGGCCTAATGTTGTACTGATTTTTTTAAAGAGAAGAAAATTAGCACAATACAGGCCAGTGAGCTTAACTTCCTAACAAAATTCTTGAATATATTATTAAAGGGATAGTTTGTGAGCATTTAGAAAGGAATATAGTGGTCACTAAGAACCAACTTGGTTTTATCATTTTAGTCTCATCTTATTTCCTTTTAAAAGTTAAATTTAATTTTTTCAATTAGCACAAGTTTATTTTTATTTATTGTGACTGCAACTCCTAATCACCTTAACTAGGAAAAAGAAAGAAAGAAAGAAAAAGAAAAAAAAGAAAAGCAAAACTCATAGAACAAATATATATGTAGTCAAGCAAAATAAATTTATGCATTGACCAGGTTCCAAATAATCATTGTCTTTTTCTACAACTAATGTTCACCACCTCTCTTAGGAGGTGGGTATAATGCTGTATTATCAAGTCTCTGGAATCATGAGTGGTTATTACATTGCTTAGAATTCGAAAGTCTGTAAAAAGTTTTTGTCTTTACAGTGTTATTGAATAAATTGTTCTGATCACATTTCCTTTTTTTGGACAGTTGTTATGCTGGTAATTCAAGGGAACGCTATAGACGTAATTTACATATGATCCAAGAAAGCACTTAGGAAAGTCTCTTGATTCAACATTATTAATTTAAATATTTTAAGTGCCCAATATATTCCAGGCATGTGCTAGATGCTGAAGATAAAAACAGCAAAAGGAAATAGTTTCTACTGTCAAGGAAGTCATATTCTTTTGGAGGATAACAAAAATACAGAAAAAAAAGTATAATGCGATGTAATTTGAAAAGAGAGAGCACTAGAAATATGGGGTTGAGAGAGATTAGGGAAAACTTACAGAAGAGTTAGCTCTGAAGTTGAAACTGCAAAGAAGACAAGGAATTAAGAGTCAGAGATGATGAAGAATGCATTCTAGGCATGGGAAATGTCCAATATGAATGCAGTAGATGGAATGAAAAGGATGAATTCAGGGAACATCCAGCAATCCAATACATGTAGAATACATAGTGCATGATGGAGGATAGTATGAAATAAGACTGGAGAAGTAATTTAGATATGGATTTTAAAGGATTCTGTATTTGTATTGTATTGCATTGCAGAGGCAAATTGGTAGCCAAGAAAGGTTGTTGAGCATGTGAGTAACAAGGTCACACCTGTGTCTTAAGAAGCTTATTTTAGTAGCTGGGGAAAAGATTTATTAGAGAACTGAAAGTAGGGAGATTAATTATAATGCTAGTTATACTACGGCAAAGGACTGGAACCAAAATGGTAGCCATTTAGGTGGAGGAAGGGGCACAGATTCAAAAAGATTCAAAAAAGGTGAGTTTAGTAAGGAAATGAGTTCTGTTGTGGATATTTTGACTTTGAAATATCTAGCAAGCATTTGAGAGCAATTAGGACTGGATGGATAGAGTTTGTAATCCTTTGTGTAGATGATACCTAGACCCATGGAAGTTGATAAGCTCACTAAAGGAGAGAATGTAGAAAGAAAAATGACCAGAAAAAAGGTCTGGGAGACACCAATACTAAGGGATTAGTGTATGGATGATATTTCAGTAAGTAAACCAAAAAGAATCAGACAAGTAAAAGGAAAATCAGAAAAGTAGAGTGTCACAGAAGGCAAGCGAAGAGGAGATGTTGGGTTTGGGGTGTCAACAGTATCAGAAGCTGCAAACAGATCATGAAGATAAAGACAAAAAGTAATGAGGAATGATTAATCAGTTAAATGATTGGTGACTGGAGAGAGCAAATTCAATAGAGTTGTGTGGTGAGAAGACAGTTTGCAACATTGAAAAGTAAGTAAGTTGGAGGTAGCACATGTAGACAATTTGTCCCATAATTTGGCAGTAAAAAGGTAGAGAGACATAGGACAATGCAGATAACTATGTCTATATGAAATATATCCAGCGTAAATAGGAGGCAATTTAGAGGGAAGGTTCCAGAAGTGGGTATAAAATGGGGAAATTGTGAAATAGTCTTGCAGAAAGTTGGGATTTGAATTGAGTCTGAAGGAAAAGATGATATTGATTTGTTCTGATGAGGGCTGGAAAGATACAGGAACACAAGACTGAAGTTCCTTGCATGGGCCATCTGGAAAAGAATTCGCGGACTTAAGCATTCTTGAGGTCAAGGTGACAGATTTGTTACGCTTTTCAGTGGACAAGAGTTCTTAGGGAACCTGCAACTTTAGAGGGATACAGTGAAAGTTTATATAGGATATTCTGTAGTAAAATGTGTCAAATATGCTAACTCAGTGATTCAGGGGAGGATTAAGGAGCGGTTAAAGAGTGGTTAGTTCTTAAAAGAACATGCACTTTTGGTATCTACTGTGCAGATATTTTACCCAGAGTTCATTGGGAAATAGCCCAACAGGGGCCTACATGGAGGTGTAGTTTTAGGCCTGAAACGTCACTAAGTCAACTAAGGGTCAGGGCTGACTGAGAAATGCTCAGGCTGCTCCCATTAATGTCTTGTTAGACAAGATAAATGTAAGGGAGTATACACGTCTAAGTCTAGGATACATATGATTGGTCAGTCAATAGTAAATGTTGTTATGACCCAGTACACAGCCAGCTCAGCCAGTGAATAGCTGGTTCAAACTAATAAATTCCATAGGAGCTGCTGGCTACTGTAAGAGGAAGAGAGATCTAGGGCAGGCTGTCCTTGGACTGTGGAGAAACTGCCTGGAATAGTGTTTTGAAGGTAGAGAGAAGTGTGATTTTAGAGAGAAATGTGATTTTAGAATTGGGGTCCAAACACAGGCACCAAGCACCCCATCAGTTTTACTATGGCATTTCTTGTAGTCTCATAAACCACTGAAGTTTATGTCATGGCATCAGCATAAGAGTGGATCAGCTAGCAAGAATGTGGATTGGGAGATTTGTGTGAGAATGCATGTGGTGTGTGTGTGGGGGGGGTGGGTGTGGGTGTGTAAAGCAGGAGTGGAAAGAAAGAGGAAGAAATGATGAGAGAGAAAGACAAGGAGGTAACTGGGAGAGAGAGAGGAAAGGAAAGAGAAGAGTAGGGGGAGGGAAAGAAGGAAAGGGAGAAAGTGAAGGAGAGGGACATGGAGAGAGAGAGAAAGGCAGGGAAGGAGAATAAGAGATAGGGAAGGGGAGGGAGAAAAGAGAGGTCGAGAAAGAGGAAAGAAAAGGTGAGGGAGGAGAGAATATTAGTTTGTGTGTAAGTAGGGTAGGAGTGGGGAATAGTTTTTTGAGTGATTTTCTCCCTCTTTGGGGATAGGGATATATGGATAGTGCTTGGACAGATGGTGTTTTTGAATGACCTTGTATCCCTGGGTGATTCCTTCCATTGCTGAGTAATGGTTGGAATTGCAGGAAGCTTGAAGTGGTGTTGCAACCTGCTGTTGCTCGTGGGAGTTAATCAGGATGCCATCATGAATGTGAAACCTAGAAGGAATCAATATAAGCCCGGGATGAACAAAGATCAGGAAACATTGTTGCTTAAAAAATAGAAAAGAAACGTCTTATTTTTGCCTATCTGAAGCATAATGACAGCCTAGAAAATAATTGCATGGAGATGCTGAAACATACTTGCATGTATATATACAAAGTCTAATGTGGTTCTATATTTGTGGGAATGCTTCTTCAGAAAGGGGCACATGGGTAATACATAGAACTAACCCCTGAAGGTCTGTCACTTTTCTACTGAGATCTACTGAGGTGGTGGTAATTCAAAGGTGATCAAAAACTGATACCAGTGACTTTTTTTTCTAAATTGTCAGCTTGTTGAGATTCCCCTTTTTTATCCTCCCTATCTCCTTTGCTCTCCATCTTTCTTTCTATCTGTGTTTTATTCTCTTTCAGGCTTCTCCAAGTCAGGAATTTGATTGTCTTTTTTAGCATCCTTGTCCTAAGCTTATAGATCTTTGCCTCTAGAAGGCCTTTGGTAAATATTTATTGCTTCTGTATTCAGTAAAAGCTATTTTAGTGTAGCCTAAAGGAATCCATATCTTAAGTCATTTTACTTAATCCTAGGGAATAATTTTATTGCTTGTCAGGATCTGGCCCAATGTGTATGACCTGGATAAATGTGATATTGTTTATTTATTGAGGCTATAAAGCACTTTTGCTCTGAGGAATTAAACTTGCTGTGCAAAGAACTTTTAGACAATAATCATCCTTTAAACACTATATTCCAGTTTTCCCTCCAAATTATATTCCATGGAATCCTGGTGATGTGCTGTATGATATGATTAGATTTCAGTGGAAAATATTGCTAGTTTCTCCTCTTATTAACATTTCTCCATGTGAAACATATATATATATATACATGATATAAATATACATATATAATATGTACATACACATACATACATATACATTTCTTTTTTATGGAGGCAATCAGGATTAAGTGACTTGTCCAGGGTCACCCAGTTAGTAAATGTCTGAATCCAGATTTGAACTGAGGTCCTCCTGACTATTTAGTCATATAAATTGAGATATTTAGATATTTATAAATATTTAATATGAGGAGAAGTGTGCCCTAATGTACAGAGAGCTGTCTCTGAAGTCAGGAAGATATGACTTAAAAGTCATATCTCTGCCACATATTATCTGTGTGACCTTGGGTCAGTTCCCTAACCTCACTACTCTAGACAGCCCTCTGAGACTACATTGCAAAGAGACTACTGAACTGCATTGGTAGAGGGAGTTTCTTCAGTTGGGATTTCTTTATACTGATGTGATCAGAAAATCACTTTCTATCTGTGACCCAAAATACTAATTATGTATGCAACTTTTCCAAATAAAATGACTATCAGATGAACAAACATTGGGTCTGTTCTCAGTAGCCATGTCAGATGTCCTTTAAATATATTGTGATAAATAATTTCTCTGATTTATAAGTCAGAATGCCATTGGATCACTCACCCTTTTCCACATCAGTGGTCAAAAGTTTTAAAGAAAAGTGGCATGATTTCTGATGTTGCCTTGAATTTACCCAACTTCTAATCCCGCACTTAAAAGATGTAGACTGGGAAGGGCATTTAGAAGTTTTCTGGACCAGTCTCCCAGTGTTGTTGATAAGGAAAAACCAGAGTAGTAAAGCCTCTTAGCCAAGGTCATAAGGGAAATCAGATGACAAAGACTCGCCCAGGATACAGGACTTTTGACAACTAGTCCAGCATTCTTTTTACCATAGCAACACTGGAATAGATTATTTGTCCCACCTGTAATTAATGTAAGTAGCTCATGTTAGGAAAAAATACAACTTTGCTTTAAAAAATTATTTTGAAGATAATTTTTAGAATCTTATTCTGTTTTAACTTTGGAAGTAGAGTGGGATGAAAATTTTTGTTGTTGAGTTGTTTCATTTGCGTCTGATTCTTTGTAACCACAATTGGGGTTTTCTTGGCAAAGATATTGGAGTGGTTTGCCATTTCCTTCTCTTGCTCATTTTACAGATGAGGAACACAGGATTAACACAGCTGGTAAGTAGTGTCTGAGGCTCTCAAGAAATAAAATAGTGGCTTGAAGCTAGAAAGTTCTACATAAGTAGCAGAACAAGGAGTGATCATGGTAGGGAAAGATGTGAAAAAAGACACTGGTTGAGGCAAAGTAGCAAGAAAAAAATTAGAATCCCTCCTGGGACAGAATGATCTTTTAAGTGGTCTTCTTAAAAAAAAAATTACTATTGCCTCCCAATGATTCCTGATCACCCAATAGAACCATCCCCTGTAACAACTAAGTTTAAGAAACTGTCACAATGGTAGACAATTCTGTGCCAGAAAGTGAGTGACCCTGTAGCTCCTTTTTCTAAACCTCAGAAGGAGTGATAGAATGTTATCCACGGGAATTTTTGTAGCAGAACCCTGAAATGAAGGGCTTTGGCAAGAATGATTGTTGGGGAAAAAAGAAAATACCTGCATATTTGGTTTTCTAAATCAGAGAGATCTTAACCCTTATTTTGTGTCACCAATACTTTTGATAATATGGTGAAGCCTTTGTCATCTCTTCTCACAATAATGTTGTTAAATGTATGAAATAAAATACATGGAATTATTATAGGGAACCAATTATACTGAAATATAATTATCAATATATTTTTTAAAAGTTTACAACTCCAGATTAAGAAGCCTTGTTCTAAATTTATCAATCAACATGAATTATTAAGTGCCTAGGTGCTGAGGATACAAAGAATGAAAAAAATCTCTAAAGGAGCTTAAATTCCAAAGGGGGAGGCACTAAACACCTTACAAAGCATATCCAGGATAAATACAAGTCGAATAACTACAAATAAATAAAAAGTAGTTAAAAACAGAGTTGTTGTTATTTGTCCTTAGTTCTTGAAGAGAACCGTGACATCAGGAAGATGGTGCCATGACTTGCAAGTGAATTGGATTTACATGAGGGAGGGCTCTGCAAGGTCACCAGCCTTACTTTCTTCTCCAGAGCCATCTGGGTCCAGTGGAAAAATATAGATCAGAACAACTGGAGATTAGGAAAGAAGGCACCAGCAATCGGAGGATTCAAGAGAGGCATAGTGTAGAAAGAGCTACTTAATAAGCTGAGACTTGAAGGAAGAAAGATTCTATGAGTTTGGATTGTGAAAGGAATACATTCCAGGCATGGGAATGGCCATTGAAAAGATAGGAAATGAAGAGTCATGTGAAGAACAGAGTGAAGGCCAGTTTGACTGGGTCACAGGGTACTTGGAGGGTAGTAATGTACAATGAGGTTGAAAAAAAGCTTGTGAACAAGTTGTGAAATGTTTAAAAAGTTAAAAAGAGGAATTTATACTTTCTCCCACAGGATGCCATTTAATTGAATAGAGGAATGACATGATCAGACCTACTCTTAGGGAAAATCATTTTGGCATCTATCTGTAGAATGGACTAGAGTGTGTTCATCCTTCACTGCGGAAGAAGACTATGCCATCAGAGAAATAATGACATGACTTGCATCTGACTTGGTTTTGAGTGAGGGAGGGCTGTGCAGGTCACCAGCCTCACTTCTCCTCCAGAGCCATCTGAATCCAGTGGCCAGATATTCATCAGGATGACTGGAGATGACCCAGGATGAGGCAGTTGGCAAGGTCACACAGTTAGTGAGTGTCAAATGTCTGAGATGAGATTTGAACTCAGGTTGTCCTGACTCCTGCATTGGTGCTCTATCCACTGTACCACCTAGCTGCCCTTGAATGGACTAGAGTGGAGAGATCTTGAAGGAGGGGAAAACTCTTTCAATTGGGAGGATGCTGTAATAATCTAGGTGAGAGGTCATGAGGGCCTGACCTAAAGTGCTGGTTGAGGAGTAGGAAGAGGGTATCCAATTTGAAAGATGTTGTGGAGGTAGAAATGTCAATATTTGACAACTAACTTGATGTGAAGTGAAGAAGAGTGCAGAATCAAGGGTGATACTGAAGTTGTTCACCTAGGAGACTAGTCATAGTGATGGCTTTCATAGAAACAGCGAAACTTAAAAGGTGGGTTCAAAGGAAAAGATGAGTTCTGTTTTGCACATGATGCATTTGAAATGTCTAATTGGTGATTGATATTGTAGGATTGAACCTTAGAGCCTGGACATATACACATATACATACCTACACACATGTTTATCAGTTACTTGTATAGAGATGATAATGAAACTAATGGAAGCTGATGAAGTTACCAAGATAGAGAATGCAGAGGGCGAGAAAAAAGGGGACTTAGGACAGAGCTTTGGAAAATACCTCTACTTGGGAGGGCATGATATAGATAATGATCTAGCAAAGGAATCTGAGAAAAGTGGTTAGACATCTAGGAAAAGAACCAGGAGAAAGTAGTGTCACAAAAACCCAGACAAAATTCAGGAGGAGAGAGTGGCCACAGTGTTATCAGATAGGTTGTGAAGGATGAAGACACTTTGGTGATAAGAGTTTCAGTCGACTAGTTAGAAAACCAAGGTACAAATAGCAGAGGAGTGGGTAAGAGGTAACAAAGTACAGGAAATGAAAGAAATAGAGGAAGTGACAAATTTTATTAGGAGTTTGACTTAGAAAAGAAGAAGAAATAAAGGAGGAAATCTTAAGTGGACAGTAGGGTTCAGTAAAGTTTTTTTTTTTTTCTTTACTTTCTTAGAGGATATTGAGATATATTCAAAGGCAGGCAGGAAAAGAGTCAATAGGAAGAGGTTAAAGATTCCAGAGGAGAAGGTCTCCTTGAAAAGACATAGACGGTTTGGATCAAGGGCAATTGTGGAGGGGCTGATAAGGAAAAGAGCTGCCTTATTGTCAGACTAGGGAAAGGAAATGAGAACAAGGAACAGTGTCTGGGGGTTTTGACATGAAGAGAAAGGGAGAAGAAGGCATTCAGTTCAGATGGCCTCAATTTTCTTACTAAAGTATAAGTCTAGGTCTTCAGTTGAAAGAGAGAGGGATGGAAAGGGACACGTAGGAAGACTGAAGACCAAAGAAAACGTTTGAAATAGTTTCTTTGGGATGTTAGGTAGGGAACCAATTAGGGAGGAAGAAAAGGATTGCCTTGTTACAGTGAGGCTGTGTTGAGATTGGACATCAATTTATATCATGTCAGCATGGTGATATATTTTTATGTTTGTGTAGCTTATCCACTGAATTGAAGATGAAAATCACTATATTTTGATAAGCACAGATTATAGGCCAGGTAATGAATACCAATCTTCCTTTGTGAGGGAACACAGAGAAAACAGTCTTGGTCAATGTGTGAAGTTGTAGGTTCATCCTGAGATAAAGGACAATTTTCTGTAGCCTTCCCCAAGATATTTTACTACGGAGTGCTGAGAGGACCTCAGTGCTGAGAAACCTTGAATTCTGGACAAAGATACTAATAAGACCGTCTGGCACTCAACAGTTTTGGGTATAATGTTCCACTTGATACCAATTATTACAGGGAACATAACTAGAGGATGAGAAAAATAAAGTAAACAAGAGTCTGCTGAAAGCTTTGTACTCAGTAGAAATGTCAGGGATAAAAACTACTGGGTAAAAAATGTTTCTTTTTTTGAGGGATTTTTGGGAGTACAAAGGCTCAGAGGTGAGATGTTCACAATAGTATTTAATATTATTAACTACCATAGTAATTGTTAAGATGTTAATTATTCTTTGAAAATCATGTTGGGGTTTTGGTGTCAAAGTAGAGTGGGATTTTATAACCTCTTCCCTTTTACCCACTGATCAAAAGCCATAGCTTAGTTGATCTTTATATTTCAGAAAATGTCAGATAGAATGCATTCACACAAGTTTGTAGTGATGGAAAGGGCTCACTTAAGAACTTAAGTATCAACACAGAAGTCACTTCAATCAATTGATCAGTCAACATGCCAGTGCCAGGCACTATCCTCAGCATTAGAGATACAAAGATAAAAGTAAAAACAGTTTCTTCCTTTAAGGAATTTATAATCTAGTTAGAAGATATGATATTGTACATATGTAAGCATAAACAAAAAATATATGCCAGATAATTTCATACATAGTAAAGGAACTAGTAGATGGAGAATTAGGAAAACCATCAGGGAGGTCAAACTGAACCTTAAAGGAAACTGACTTCTGAAAGATGAAAGCAAGCAGGGAATGTATTCCAGGCATGGGGATAGTCAGCGCAAAGCCATGGAGAGGGGAGATATCAGGGCCATACACATAAATATGGGTAAATACATATAAATGTATGCATTTCAATCTATAGAATACACACATAGATGTGTATTCACATAGGCATATATACATACAAATGAATATAGACAGATATTTGAACATGTGAGAAAGAATTTCCAGGATTAAAAAATCAGTAATACAACAATTTGCAAAATATTATTATTACATAATCAGAAAACCACAACATGAGTGCTATGACATCACTTGCCACATTATGCCACATATATTACTTGAGCCATTTTTTTCTTAAGCTTTTTATCCCACCTGGTACTGTTAATTACACCAGGTGAGTTGAAACCTGGAGGCCTCACTAATCAGCCATAATTATGTAACTCCCTATAGAAACCTCTCTACCAATAGCCTGAGTGCATTCCACAAACCAATTGCATTACCCCTTAGCAACAAAGCCTGGCAACAGCAACTGCTACACAAGAGGAAAATTAGCAAAATATTCTTTTGGAAAAAAATTGTTGGAATATCAATGTTTTTCACTATTTCAAAATTTAGTGTACTTTCCCCAGAAATGCCAGAGACCCTCAAATTACAAATACTTGTTTAAATGACTTTCTTGGTGAAGCAGTGGGACCTTAATATTTCTCTCATGAAGGGGATTCCTGATTAGCCCTAATCCAACCTGAACTCTATGAATTTCTCATTCTTGTTCTTAACTTCCTGTGGTTGGATGGTGAGGCTGACACTATTTGAGCCTATATGAGGAATTTAACCTTTGATTGACTAAACCTCTCTCTACTTACTTATTTGGACAATGCAATTTTCATTGCAATACTCAAAGAGCATTAGTAATAGGTAAATAAAGGCCTCCTCTTTTAATTTCATATATGAAGGATGTGATTTCATCAGCACAGGAAAGTGCCCTGCCTGGAAATGGCCTCTTGAGGCAGATTGTGAACTATCTCTCTCTCTTAGTAGATAAGTAGTGAATTGTCTAAGATGCCTGGAGTTTAAGTAATTTCCTCACTTAAGTGGCAAGGGAGGGGTGGTAAGAGGATCTGGACCCAGGTCTTCCTGACTCTAAGCTCAGCTCTCTGTATACTTTATCTGGTTAAGTTCTGTCAGAGGATTAGCTCACTTGCATAACTTATTTAACTCAACATTAGGGGCTAGATTCATTTTCTCTTGCAGATATTTCAGAACAACAATGCCCAGAAAAGCTGGATGAATCAGAACTGGAATGAAGGAATAAAGGAGAACAGGGTGAGGAATCAATTCTTAGATACAGTTACCTAAGACTCAAGGGGACATTGAGGTCAGAGGCTAGAAGGAAAGTTTCTCCACAACTCATTAAAGCATTGTCTGAGAAGTTCACTCCAGAATGCTGTAGGGCTGAAAGCATAGGATCCATATGCCCATTCCAAAAGTGGAATGAACTGCTTCAGAGCTGGGATGTGTTATTTAATACTGAGGTCTTTAATTGGAGGTCAGATGGGTCATTTATTGGGTATGTTGTGCAGTGTATATAAGCTTTTCAAGAGAATTAGTCTAGACCAGGGATTCTTAAATCTTTTTCTTTTTTTTGCCATGAACCCTTTCTACATTCTACTGAAGACTTTGAATCCTTTTTCAGAATAATTTTTAAATAAGTTAAATGCATAAAATTACAAGAAAAACTAATTATGGTGAAATGTAGATGCATATTGCTATATGTAGGTATGCATATATGCTGTATTTCAATGTAATTGGTTTCCTTTGTACTATGATGTATATACACATATACGTGCACAAACACAAACACATACCCCCTCCCCCCCCACACACACATACACCATACCAGATTAAAACTCCCTGCTCTAGAATATCTCTTGGGTTTCTTTTGCATCTAGGAGTCTTTAATTCTTGATAAGACTGGATTGTTGTATAATGATGACATCATCCCTTACTAAAGAATATTTAGTAGCTTCCTATTGCCTCTGGGACAAAATACAAATTCCTGTTTGGTATTTGAAACCCTTACAGAATGGTTCAAGCCTTTCTTTCCAAACTTAAGCACACTACTGCCCCTCACACACTATGTTCTGGCCAAACTGGCTTACTTTCTGTCTTGCTGATGTTCAAAATCCCACCTTTGCACCTCTGGAATGGATTCCTTTCTTATTTCTACTTCTTGGAATCCCTGCCTCTAATCAATGTTTAGTTCAAGTGTCACCTCGTAAATTAAGTCTCTTCAAAAAATTTTGTATTCCTGCCATACACAAATTACTTTATGTATATGTGACATATACTTTGTTACTTTTCCTCTTGTAGAGTATAAGTAACCTCCTTGAAAGCAAAGGCTATTTTCATTTGTTCTGTATCTTTGAGACCTCGTACAAAGACTGACTCATAGTAGGTACTTTATAAATGTTAAGTGGAAGTTGTTTAAAGGTCTGGGTTTGAAAGGTGTGAGGAGGAAATACATTGTTCAGAATGTAGTTATGGAACTGAGTTCTAGGGGTAAAGGGCAAGGTGGAAGTAAATATGGGAGTTTGGAGGCTTACCAGAGCCTGTGGAGGACCATATGTTTTTTTTTCTTGTCTTGAGAAGGTAAAATAACATGTATGAATCACAATGTAATACTGGACATAATGCTTTGTTAAAGAGCAGAAAGAGTTATCAACTCCAGTGTGACTTGATTCATGATCTGATTCTTTTGGCAAAAAATGTAATTTAAAAAAAAGAGTGAGTTTGGCTTATGTTCACACAAGTGAGTGCAGTTCCAAGATAGGAGGTAGGGCTTGAGGTGAGTTGCACCTTCTTTTTTTGTGACTCTTGTTTCTTCCCTTACTTTGGGTAAATAGAATGACATAATACATATATAGTGCTTTGCAAACCTTAAAGTGCTATATAAAAGTTAAATATTGTTATTATAAATGATCAGATTTTGGAAAGAGCATCCCAGCCTCTGCATAATGCATTCCTAATCAAGCCCCCTCCTCATGGGTAGCTCCTCATGTGGACATTCATCTATTCTGGCTATTTAACATGCAAGTAGTGTTGTGTTTCGAGAAATTTAGATTTTTTTTTTTTTTGGTGTGTATGTGTGTGCATGCACGCGCTTGCATGTAAATGTGGGTAGGTGCTGTCCTGATTGATGGCAATTAGCATTTTCTAACGGTAACAGATGTTCAGATTGCCAGGAGGCTGATACCTAACGCCCACACTGCCATCTGTTCCACTGGGCAAGGCCCGAGGAAGCAGCACCAGGCCTACAGACCTGAAGTCCTTGGTGGTGTGTATTTAACAGTATTGTGTGAAATTTTCTTTTTTCTTGAGGGAAAAAAATAATAAAGATGTTCTCAGGATATAAATAGTTTGTGTTGTTTATTATGGAATAGAGCTTTCCTGTCTGACTAGCAACTCCAGTTTCTGTGTAGTTCTAACAAAGGGAGGTATGAATGGAATACACAATGTCAACTCTTAGTGTCAGAGGGTGAGAGGACTTGGGGAGGCCAAGTTTTGGTACATTCAACCAGCCCACAAGATCTAAAGAAGGAAACCAGGAGAGATGTGCCATAGGGAGGTAGCAAGAGGCAGGAGGAGGAGAAAATAAAGTTTATTTTTGACTTGGTCATTGTAATCTTGGTCTTTCATCGAACCTTCCAAAAGGCTTGGATGCTCTAGAATTTGAGACAGTAAGGTTCTTATCCCCAGGACCTGTCATTCACAGTCCAAGTCTCTTCCTTGCCTAAATGGCCCTGGTCCTACAGCATTGGGCTCATCGCCCCCGGCTCCTCTAGACTGGTAGGATTGTTACAAGGCAGTTTTTGTTTTTGGATTCGCAAACAACTGGATACACATGTATGTGCATTTAAAACCCCCCAATAATATATTAGTCTTTATTCCTCTCCCCCACAGTGCAAAGTTGTGAACCTACCATTCCTCTACTCTTCCATCCACTGCTACCAGTTCCAAAAGTACGGTGTTTATTCAGCAGACAGATGCCTATAGGGAGATCTGTTGCCTGCTCAAAAGCCATCCTGTCAGATGTACCAGAACTTATTTTGCCTAAAGCTAACGTTGCTGCATAAGCCCATCCCTCTGCCCAGACCCATGGTCTCCTTCTTATGCTCCTTTGTTGCCCCAGTAGGCCTCTTTTGTAAATGTTGTATTCTGATCAGCTGGTTTTGTCCGCAACAAATGTTTACTTCTTCTCCAGGCCATCTTTAACATTTCTCTGAAAAGTCTTCGTGGCACTTTGCCCACTCCATTGTCAGTGTCTTTTGGAGAAGAGGAAGTACACTTGTTTCCTTGGAAGTAAGAAGGGAATAAAAGTTTTTTCATATGTCTCCTTCTAGCAAAAACAAAAGAGAGAGAGAGACAGAGAGAGAGACAGAGACAGAGAGAAGGAGAGACAGAGAGAGAGAGAGAGAGGGAGAAAGAGAGAGAAAGAGAGAGCTCCCCTCATTTCATTTCATTTCATTTCCCCATCTGGGGTTTTTGGTATGTGTTCAGCAAATGAGCAGTAAAATCCACTATAATTGTTGGCTGCTAGGGGCTTGGGGTTAAACCCAGGAGTGGCTGGTTGATTCAGAACAGCCCAAGGAAAACTGTCTTTGATGGTGGTGGCAGTTGCTGCTGAAGGTTAAACGTAAGGGCTGTTTTTTTTTCCATTTGGATTAAAGACTTGGGCAGCATGAGGTCACAAAGCAAACGGACAGTGAATTCATTACCTATATTTAGGGCTGGAAAATGATTGTATGGCAATTCCCAAGTGTAGCAAAGTGACATGAATGGAACTTTGCCTCAAAAAGTCCATCCATGAAAAGAATCATAATTATTGTATACACATTATCCTATTTTCTTAACTCTGCTTTATTATTAACTTTTTCATCTTGTTTCTTCTACTCCTGGAAAAGTTTCTTCCTTTAGTTAATCAATCTATCAAGAAAAATTTGTGGAATACCACTCTGTGTTCTGCTATATGTTAGGCACTATGCAAAGATATGCTTGTCCTTAAGAAAGACACCTAATTGGGAAGGTGAGATGTCATGACACCTTGAAAACCATCTGTGAACAGTATCAGACTACCCATATTTAAGTGTCAAATTATATACAGGAGGAGTCCATGGAGTGGATAATTGAATCATGGCCCTTCTATGTATATCTCTGTCTCTTATTTCCTTGCCCTCTCTCTTTCACCTTTCAATAAATAACACTCTGGGTTACACTGGGTGCATTTAGAATTTATTTAATAAGTGTAAATACTTGGTGATAAGACTATCATGCTTTGGACCCAGATAGGTATATTATTTAAAATGATGTAATTCTTTTTTTGAAATTTTTTTGTGCTTTTAAAATGTCTCTGTCAATTCTCAATTCTCACCCCTCCCCTTCTTTCCCATCCCCAGCAGCAACCTCAGTACAGTCAAACTATTCTAAACATATTGAGCAGATCTAATTATCTATGCCTCATTCTGTACCTATGATCTAGCATCATGAGTCTCCTCCACTAAAGTCAAAATAGGTTGGTGCGTTGACCTGAGTTCTGGTATCGTGGAATACTGTTTTCTTTTACATTGTTGTTGTTATTGTGTATAATTCTCTCTTATTTCTCCTTACTTTGCTTTGTCCTTAGTTTCCCTGAATTCTCCATATTCATTATACTTATAATTTATTTAGCTATTCCCTAATCAGTATTTACTCATCTTTTTTTAAAAGTTTTCGCTAAAGCAAAGTGTTGCTATAAATGTTTTTGTATTTATAAGATATAATCAATGGTAAATAGAGCCCAGTCAACAGTAGCTTACAACAACTTTAGAAATCTTGAGCCTCTATCTCAAAGTCCTTCCCTTAACTATACCCCTTCTAGTTCAAGGACATGTTCATGAACAGCTATCGTCATGTAGAATCTCTTCTTTCTCTACCTTTTAAACTGCAGAGAAGATAGTAATGTCTACCCTGACTCACTCTCCCAGAGACAGTGTGCTATATCTTCCCCTCAGGATTCTAGAGTACTTTGAGGGATTTGGGGGGGGGGGGGCTTTCTCAGCCATCATCAGATTGATTTTCCACTGGCTGTGTTCCCCTCATTATTAGGAGCCAGTGACTATCACCCTAATTTCATTTAATCACTTAATATATGTTGGTTTTTACAAAGAGATATTTACTTCAAAGGCATAATAAAAAATAACATAATTTCTCCTCATATACAACTCAGTGGCATATTCTGTCCTATACCTTCTCACTCTTGAGGATAAATAGGTTCAGCTCATCTCATTTTCAACATAGACTCAATTCTGCCATATTCATGTTTAGTTGTCATATGACTACCAGATGAGCCTGAATTTCAGTAACTACTGGCCTGGGTCTTGAATGTTTCTCCTGAAGATCTCTCCTTGCTCCTTTGGGCATCGAAGTTGAATTAAATGTAAACCCACAGACCTTGGAATGCTGGGATGCTAAGCACCCTCTGGATCTTTTGAAACTGAACATGTAAGATGGATGGTTTGGAATGGATGTTCTTTTGCACTCTAATGTAGATACCAAGGATCAGTGCACTTTCATAGGATCATATGGCCTAAAGGGAGATACTCTTAAGGCATATTATAGTATTGTCACTTACTAGATGCTATAAGTGAAAGAATCACTAAATGAGGTCAAAAGGCAAGGGCTACAGTTTATAAACCTCTACAACCCATCAATGACCCTCTTCTTCAACATGTGGTTATCCAATCAGAACTAGTTATAGAATGTTTATGCATGCTTCATAGTGTCTCCAAGGTACTTCCCTTATATATCATCATGGCTCTCCTGTAGGTAAATTCTTGAGTATCTCCACAAGGGGAACAATACTGTCTACACATGTACTAGACCTGTTATTGAAAGATGATTTTGGTCAGAGAATTTGAAATGTCTAAACTGTTGCCCTCATCACAGTCTTGTACATAATGAATAATTATCAAATGCTTTTTAGATTGGATGGAATAATTATGCCAATACCTTTATTTTCTTGGACCACATCTCTTCTTTGTAATTCTCTTCTCATGTTGAAATATGTTTTTCACTTTTTTCCCAACATGACTAATATGGAAATATGTTTTGCATGATTTCATATGTATAATGGGCATTGTATTTCTTGCTTCCTCAATGGGTAAGGGTTGGGGTGGAGGGAGGGAGAGAATTAGGATCTGAAAATAAAAATTTTAAAAATTACCAAAAAAAAGTAATGTTCTTCTGAAATCTTATCTGAGTAGAATCAACATTACTTACCCCAAGCTTTTCCCAAGCCTCCTTTTTATTGTGCATTTGACCAAATTAGAATTTCCAATTTTATATAGAAAGTTAATAGTTGTATTTGAGAGTGGTTTCAAGTAAATTGTAAAGCACCTTGTGAATTCCTCCCCTCTTTTCTATTCCTCTTATGCTTCTTCCTTCTGTAACCCCTCTCTCCCTTCCCCTTCTACCAGATGATAGAATGATCTTGACCCTTATTTTATAACAGAACTCAACTGATCCTTTCCCCTCTCCTCCCAGTCC
Source organism: Notamacropus eugenii (assembly GCF_028372415.1). Lineage (NCBI taxonomy): Eukaryota > Metazoa > Chordata > Mammalia > Diprotodontia > Macropodidae > Notamacropus > Notamacropus eugenii. The sequence goes on along the minus strand of NC_092873.1, from coordinate 321,471,278 downwards.
CAAGGAAGCTCTGTTGTCCCACTTTCTATTTCATGGGTTTAATTGATCTTTACAAACAAGCTTTTCTGCTGACAGAGGCAGTGGATAGGGGCACAGATCCATGGGGCCACAGGGGTATTCTTTAGAGAAGATTCGAAAAGCTCCTGCTGGTTATAGAAATGACCCAGGGAAGTGTGGAAATCTGACTGTGTCTGCTTCTGAACTGATAAGTCTGACATGTTGCAGTATGTACCTTTAAATGGAGAGGCATGGAAAAGAGGAATGGTATTCCCCCACAAACTTGGGAGGACAGAACAGGAGTCTTTTGAATAAATCCCTCTGAGGGTGGTTGCTGCTGCCAGATCTTTTTTTTTTTTTTTAATCTTTCCCCCTCAATCACTCCTTGCCACTTTTTCTCCAGGCTGGGAGACTGGCTGCAGGCAAACAATCTCTTCATTAGATGCCAGTCATGCGCCCTCCAAATGACAAGAGGGGGTGGGAACTACTTGGTAAAACCCATTGCCACAAAAGCAAGATCACTTAAAAGAGAAACAAATGGGTACATGAGAAGGATGGAGGGAGAGAGGCCAGAAAGGGTGGGTGGAAAAAAGACAGACAGCAATTTCCTGGCTTATGTCCTGCTCTGGAAGTCAGCCTCTTGTCCTCTCTGCTAATTCTCTCTCTGCTTTCCCACCAAGAGTCCCTGGATACCAATCAATTGTTTTTTGCTGTTCAATAGTCAGACTGTGCTGTTACAGACCACATTCCCTGCCCCCTCCCCTACGCTGGTAGAGCCAGTGCTCACTTGAATCAATATGCCAATCTTTAGCACCTCTCCCTCTCACTTTCTCTTTTTATTAATTTAAAAAATAAAACCCTGTTGGGGATTCACAGCAGCTGAGCCAGGAAGTAAGGGCCAGTTAAAGGTGACCCTGCACACTGATTACTTTCTCAATACTGGCAGAGCTAAGATAGTAGCCTGGTAATTCCAGCCTCTTTCTACTTCATCTTTCTCATCCCAACTTCTGTGGCCAGCCTCAGGTGGTTTTATGCAGAGTATGTATTTGGGTGGGTGGGGAAGGGAGGAAGGGTGTTATGTCGTACAAAGGATATTGAATCAGGAGTTAGAAGACCAGACTTTAAATCCCAGCTGCACTATTTACTAACTCTGTGACCTTCATCATCATCATCATCACTTGCGCTGTTATTTATATATTAGCTTAAGGATTATAAAGTTTATCCTCACAGTGATTTTGGGGAGTGTTATCATTTTCTCCATTTTACATATGAGGAGAGTAAGGAAGACAAATTAAGTGACTTGTCTAAGGTCAAAGAGCTAATAAATGTCGTAAGCAGAAATTAAACTTGAATCTTCCTAACTTTAGGTCAGCATTCTGTCTGCTGTCTCTTCATCTCTCTTAGGCTTCTATGTTCCATATGTCAGTCAGTCACATGCCAGACACAATGCTAAGTTCTGGGGATATAAAGAGAGGCAAAAGACAGTCCCTGCCCACAAGGACTAATCTAATGGGGGAAGCGGGGAAGACAACATAAAAAAGTAGCTGAAAGGAGGTAGTTTTGAGGGGAGGGTTCCTGGTATGTGTGTATGGGAGGTGGAGTATGGCATGATGAAGTCCAGGGGAGTGCAGCCATGTGGGAAATGAAAAGATGGCTGTCTGGGGTACTCTCCTTAAAAAGAGGAGCTGGAAGGAACTCTGCTTTTCGCCTTCTCCAATCAAAGGGAGGGAGGGGACCCAGGGACATGGGGTCCTAGCGAATATGAGTTCCAGGGTTGATATGATCTTTCAGAAAGATGAGGTTTGCGGGAGTATGATAAAGTCCAGAGTATAGCTAGATGGGACATGTGGGAAATAAAAAAATTTATCAAATGAGAGAGTTGAGCTAGATCAAGTTCTTAACTTAATCTGAAGTCCATGGATAGATTTCACAGGGTCCACAAACTCAGGACAAAATATGTGAGAGACAACATATGCATAAACTGATATATATGTAATGGATAGAAGGAAACTTTAGAAAAGAAGGTAATAGCAGCTGGGGAGAGAGGTGGGTATCAGCAAAAGTCACCTATGAGAGGCAGTCTTTGAGTAGAATCTTACCTGAAGCCAGAAATTTTAAGAGGTGGAGATTAGAAGGGAGAGAATTTCAGGCATGGGGAGTGTAGGATTTCTAGGTCATGGTGTTCATGAAAGGAGCTTAGTATGTGAGAATATGGGGAAAATAGGAGAGTCCCAGGATGTAAAGAAATTTAAATCAGAGGAGTTTTTACATTTAATCCTAGTGTTAATGGGGAGCCATTGAAATGTAACCACTAAGAATTGACATGGTTATCGACATATGCCTTAACAAAATCACTTTGGCAACTATGTAGAGTAGAAAGAGTCTTGAGGTAGGCAGACCCATTAGCACCCTGTTGCAATAGTCCAGGCTTGATGTGATGAGGGCCTGAACCAAAGTGGTGGTAGTGTCAGAGGAGAGAAGAGGACTTGAGAAATATATGAGAAATGTTGTTGAAATAGAAACAACAAGGTTTGGCAACTGATTGGATATATGAATTGAGGGAGGATGAGGAATCAAGGATGACACTGAGATTGCAAACCTACTTAACTGGAAGGGTGGTGGTGCCCTCAAAAGTAATAGGGAAGTTTGAAAGAATATGATGGGTTTTAGGATTGGGGATTGGGAAGATAATGAGTTCTATATGGCAATTTGAGGTACTTTTGGGCCATCCAGTTTGACGTGTCCAATAGATAATTGGTGATGTGGGATTAGATCCAGGAGAGAGATTAGAGCTAGATATATCAATCAGAATAGTTTGAATAAAGTTGATAATTGAACCCATGAAAGCTGAGATCAACAGCTGAGCAATCAGCAAGCATTTATTAGGTGCTTAACAAGTGCTAAGTACAGTGTTAGGTTTGAGGATATAAATACAATGAATGAAAATATCCCCGCTCAAAAGGAGACTGCATTCTAATGGCTATGCAAAAAGTACACAAATTATCTATCTCTCTCTCTATCTACCTATCTATCTACCTACCTATCTATCTATCATCTATCTATCTATCTATCTATCTATCTATCTATCTATCTATCCACAGTAATTACAACATAATTAAATATAAAGTAGCTTAAATATAAGAGAGAGGATACTAGCATTTGGGGAAATCAGGAAAAACTTTATGTACAAGGTGGTGTTTAAAATGAGTCTTGAAGGAAGAGAAGAGTTCTGTGATGCAGAGCTGAGGAGAAAGCTTGGCAGCTAGGTCACATGGGGATAGAGTGCTGTGCCTGGAATCAGCAAGCCCTGAGTTCAAATCCAGACTCAGATACTTACTAGCTGTGTGACCTTGGGCAAGTCACTTTAATTTGTTTGTATTAGTTTCTTCAACTGTAAAATGGGCATAATTATAATACCTATCACTGTGGCTTTGAGTATCAAATGAGGTAATATTAATAAAGCACCTAGCATAGTGCCTGACACATATCAGGTGTTTGTTTAATAAATGCTCTTCCTTCCCTCCCTTCTTCTGTTCCTTCTTTCCAGGTATAGGGGAGAGTCAATGAAAAGACAGGGTATATGGAGGGTTGTTTCTGAGGAACAAAGAGAAAGCCAACTTGACTGGATCACAGGTTGCTTGGAGAAGGGTAGAATGAAACTAGAAAGATATGTTGGGGCCAGGTAGGGAAGGACTTTAAAAGCTAAATGGAAGAGTTTATATTTCTCCTATATGAAATAGGGAGCTAATGGAGTTTGAATTGGGGAATGACAGTCAGAGTTGGACTTAAGGAAAATCACTTTGGCATCAGTGTGTGAAATGGACTGGGGTAAGGAGAGATTTCAAGCAGGAGAATAATTAGGAGACTATTATAATAATCTATGTGAGAGAGGTCAAGGACTTGAATGAAGATTATGGATGTGCAGGGCTGTGAGGAATCAAACTTGAGAGGTTATAGAGATAAAAATGGCAAGATTTGGCAGCTGATTGGATTTGTGGAGTGAAGGAGAATGAGGGAATAAGAACAATGCCAAGGTTATGAACCTGAGGTGCTACAATTATGATGATGGTCCTTTGGACAGAGTGGATTTTGGAAGAGGAAAGCATTTGGAGAAAAGATAATGTTTTGGATGTGTTGAGTTTAAGATGCCCCTTCAATGGACATCCAGTTTGAGATGTCAAATAGGCATTTGGAGATGAGAGGACTAAAGCTCAAGAGAGAACAAAGAGAGTTTAGATATGTGGGGGGAGCTACATGGCTCAGTGGATAGAGTGCTGGGGCTGGAATCCAGAAAAACCTGATTTCAAATCTGCCCTCAGAGACCTACTAGCTGTGTGATCCTGGGTGAGTCACTCTTTGCTTTAATCCAGTAGAGAATCCACTCCAATATTTTTGCCAAGAAAACCCTACACACAGTACGTCCAGAGGGTTATGAAGAGTTGGACACGATTGAACAATGAATATAGATATGTAAGATATCTATAGAGATATTAAATTCAGTTAAACTCATTGGACCTGATGAGATCACCAAGAGAAAGAAGATAGGGAAGAAAAAGATAACTCCTTGGGGAATACTGAGAACTAAAAGGCATGATATGGATGATGAGTCACCAAAAGAAAATGAGAAGTGATCAGGCAGGAGGAAAACCAAGGGAGAGAAGTGATGAAAATCCAGAGATGAAAGAATATCTAGGAAAAGGTGACCAACAGTGACAAATGCTGCAGTGAGATCAAAAAAGAAAAAGTAACTCGATTTTTGTTCTGAATTTAATAAACATCAAATAAAACGGATATTTCCATATGCCACAGAGAACATACAAAGATTGTAAATGTATAGCTTTTTAAAAGGTATATAATAAGTTCACCTATGACTATCAAAGCTGTTCTGTCTGTCTGTGCTCTTTTTTTTTCTCCTGAACCTAATGGCTTTGACAATTAAGAGATAATTGGTAACTTTGGAGACAGCAGTTCCACTTGAGTGATGAGGTTGGAAGCCCAATTGCAGAGTGTTTAGAAGAGAAGAAGACGAGAGGAATTGGATGTACTCCAAGGCTTCCTTTTTCAAAGAGTTTAGTGAAGAAGTGTAGTAGAAATATATCACAATAGCTAGTGTGGATGATAGGATTAAATGAGAGCTTTTTAAGCATGGGAGAAATGGGCACATTTGTAGGCAGCAGGAAAGGAACTAAGTAGAGAGGAAAAGATCAAAGATTAGAGAGCATGGGGTTCATGAATGATGGTAATATCTTGAAGAAGATGGGGGTCAAGGGTTCACTTTTAGGGGTGGACTTTGACACACAGAAGGGCCACTTCATCAGAGATTGGAGTGAAGAATGAGTCAGGGGAGGATGATTTCTGATGGATCTGAGAAGAGGAGGAAGGGAGAAGAACATGGAGCTCTCCATAAAGGTAAAGTATGAGATAAAATCCTCACCTGAATGGTAAGGGGGAGGGGTGGCATGGGTGGCATCAACATTTAGTTCAAATGACTCCTTCTAGGTTAGTGTGAGGCTGTGTCCTTGTTGTTTGTCCTGTGTACTCAAAGAGGACCAGAAGTCAGGAAGATGATGCCGTGAGTGGCAAGTGAATTGGATTTAAGTGAAGGAGGGCTGTACAAGATCACCAGTCTCACTTTCTCCTCCAGAGCCTTCTGGGTCTAGTGGCAAGATAATAGATCAGGACAACTGGAAATGGCCCGTAAGGAGGGGAAAAATACTTCCAGAGGGCCCTATGAGAACTAAGAATTTTTTTTTTACATTTTGAAATAAATATGATAAATAATAAAGATACAATGGTTTTTTAAAAGTTTAAAAAAACATTCTTAGCTCAGTCATGGATTTGACCCATTGTTTGTTGATCCTTCTTCTAGAGGAAGGAGGCTTTCCTGATTCCTCCCTCCTCACCTGCACCTCCCAGCTGCTAGTATATGCAAAGCTATCAAAGCTACTTTTTCCATTCTATGAGGGAATGTCAGCGCCTTGAAAGCATTCTGTTTTTGTATCCCTAGCGCTGAGCACAGTGACAGGCACATGGTACACATTCAATTAATGCTTGTTGACTACTTGATTTCTAGAATTTTTGTCTTTATTTGCTAAACAAGTTTTCTTAGCATGGCCTTGACTGATACTCCTTAGCTAACTTTGATTATCACATTCCTCCTTCCCTACCTCTCCGTTTCCAGTTCCTGCATTCAGCCTTTCTCTAGTTATTCTATATTTGGGGCAGCTAGGTGGTGCAGTGGGTAGAGCACCAGTGCAGGAGTCAGGAGGATCTGAGTTCATATCTCACCTCAGACACTTGGCACTCACCAACTGTGTGACCTTGGGCAAGTCACTTAACCTCAGTTGCCTCATCCTGGGTCATCTCCAGTCATCCTGATGAATATCTGGTCACTGGATTCAGATGGCTGTGGAGAAGAAGTGAGGCTGGTGACCTGCACAGCCCTCCCTCACTCAAAACAAAGTAAAGTGCAAGTCATGTCATTATTTCTCTGATGGCATGGTTTTCTCTGACAACAAAGGACAAACACACAAGTTATTCTATATATTAGCAGTTAATCTCTAGGTTATATGAATTAACATAATACTCTTTCCTTTACATAATAGTCATAAGATAAAGTAAAAGGGAGGCATTTACAAATGATACACTAAGAATTAGGAGGGAAAATGTCCTTCACAGTACATATGACTAGTTCTGTGGTACAACAGCTTCCAGAAGAAGAAAGAAAGGATGGTGGTGATGGTGGTGACAATGATATTTATGGTGGAGATTATGTTGATACTTCACATTTATATAGTTTAATCTTTAAAGTTTCTTCAGATCTATTCTAGATAAAAGGAACTATTCTAGTCCTTGGGATTTCCATATCTTCAGCATTCAGACATTGATAGAATGCCAGAGTAGATGTATGTGATCAGACAAGACCTTGAATGTCACGAAATGTTTTATCTCACTCTTAGCTGCAGTTATACATTTAGTAATCCACAAAATCTAGGTAACTAATTTGGTTTTAAAAATTCACTTAAGTTAATTTCACCATCATTTTATGTGTGCAGTGGTAGAAGGATTAAATGGAGAGTCAAGATGTCTATGTTCAATTCAATTTGATAAATGTTTACTAGGGTCAAAATTGAGAAATGGGGAAGGAATTCTGGATGTGAGCAAAGGAGGTGAGGAATTATGGGATAGGTAAATTGTCCAGTTTGGATAATGTATGCAGTGTGCAGAAGATAGTATAGGATAAGGGTTCAATTTTAGAAAGGTATCAGATTATAGAGGGTTTTAATAATAGTAATAGTTGGCATTTATGTAGCATTTTAAGGTTTGCAAAGTGCTTTACAATTTACCTCATCTGATCCTTGTAATAACTTTATGAGTGCTATTTAAGTGCTATTATTAGTATTCTTATTTTGCAGATTAGAAAACTGAGGCTGATGAAGATTAAGTGACTTGCCCAAGAATTATCCAATGGTTTGATAATGTCTGAAGCAGGATTTGAACTCAAGTCTTCTTGACTCCAAGTCCAGCATTGTACCACCTTGTTGTCACACATAGCTGGCGCTGAATAGTAGGATAAGGACTTCACATTATATTAGGCAATAGGGAGCCACTGAAGGATTTCGAGCAGAGGCGTAATTAGATCTGTGCAGAAGGATGATTAATCTGTCAGCTTTGCAAACCATGGGAGAGAGAAGTACCATTGGGAGGCTATTGCACTAGTCTTAAGTGAATAGATAATAAGGCCCAGTATTGGAATGATTTCAGTCAAAAAAAGGAAAAGAACAGATGCAAGAGTTTCTAGTTCTTTCAACTGCAGTCAAGGTCCTTCACTTCTCTGGGTTTCAGTTTCCTTTTTTATGTGATAGATTTGGACTAGATAGTTTTTAATAGTAGTTTAATATTCTGTGACTATAATTACTTATTCTATTTATTCATTCATCTATCTCTCCACTTATCTCTCAAAGTCAGAAAGTAGTAAGACGGTTCCCTGGACTTTTAAAAAATTTTGTGTCTTGAAGGTTGAAGGAACCTTTTGTGATTATTGATAATCACTGAGAGATTTCACATGAACTGCAGGGAATTGCTGGAAGGATTTGCAATAATATGGGGCTATTTAGGGGAGTGGGGATGACACTGTTCTCAGACTGTAGATTTCTCTGGAGCAAGGTGCCAAGAATAGAGTGGGAAAGAGAAAAGAAAGAAGAGGTTAGATGACAGGTCTGGGCAGGAGCTAAGGGAACAAGATGAGAAGTAAGAGGAAATGAAAAAAAAAAGATATAGGCAGGGGCACAATGATACAGAACCTTGTAGGTGAGATCAAATAGTTTGTATCATTATACTGAATTGGAAACTGTTGAAGGCTTTACAGGGAGAAGAGTAGTATGACCTGTACAAGAGGGAAAAAAATTAAGTCACTATACTTTTAAAGAGACAGGCAAAGAAGAAATTTGTTAGTGAGGTTTCAGTAACCCCAGGAGTCAGAAAAATTATTAATGACTAGCTCTCTGATAGATCCATCCCTAGAAGGATATGGGGAACATAACTTCGGCAGATGCATTTCTGGATGTTAGGACATTGTCCTTGTCCTGTGGATTTCTAAACCAATAGGAGCAGTTTCTCAAATGAATTTGCCTATAAAACTCACGTGGGCTTGAAATATATTGTTAAACTGTTCTGGAGCAAAAAAATAATGTGAATTAAAGTTTCCTCATTTCACTTGCCAAGTTTTGCAACCTGTTTTGCATCCCCTTCTTTTCATTCACATGACCATTGCTCTAGCTCAGACTTTATCACTTCTTTGGTCTGTTGCGTCATTATTGGACTCCCCTCTTCTAGTCTCATGAGGCAGCTAGGTGGAGCAGGGCTTAGCAGTGCAAGGCCTAGAGTCAGGAAGGTTCATCTTCCTGGGTTCAAATATGACCTCAGATACTCACTAGCTGTGGTTTGTGTGGTTTGACCCTTTGCAAGTCACTTAATTCTGTTTACCTCAGTTTCCTCCTTTGTAAAATTAACTGGAGAAGGAAATGGCAAACCACTCCAGTATCTTTGCCAAACCTCAAATGGGGTGACAAACAGTCAGATGTGACTGAAACAATCACAAAACTTCTGGCCTCTTCCCTTTCTGAACTGTCCTCTACATAGTTGCCAAAATGATATTCCTAAAGCACAGATCTGACCATATCACTCCTCTGCTCAAAAAATTTCAGTGGCTTCCTATTATTTCTAGGATAAAATTTAAACTCCTCTGTTTGACATTTAAAGTCCTTCACAAGCTGTCTCCAGTATACCTTTCTAGACATATGTGGGAGATGTTGTACAAGTAGAATCAATAAGATTTTGCAACCAAAGTGACAGAGACTTAATTTATTCTATTTTGCTCTGAATTTTCCCCAAATTTTCTTTATCCTGAGGGTAGCTCCATACAAATAGACTGTCCCAGTTTACTCCCCTTCTTGAACTCTTTTACTAGCCAGTCTCACCTACTCGTGGTTCCCCATAAATAATGTTCCATACTTTGACTTTATATCTTATATGATATTCTTATGCATAGAATGTTCTTCCTCCTCAGTTGCATCTTTTGGAATCCCATGCTCCCCTTGAGGATTATTTCCGGTGCCACCTTCTACAGATTGACATTATTGACACCTTTACTGTTCCCTCAGTTATTGATTCTTTCTTTATGTTGAATCACTAATGTGGAGTATAAATTCCTTGAGGGGAGGATCTGTTTTATTTTTCTTCGTATACTTAGTATGTGAGACAGTGCCTTTACCATGAGGTATGCTCAAGAAATGCATGTTGCTTCCTGCGTGTTGCATGCTGAAAATTGTCTCCTGTAACTTGGATTTTTGGATACCAACAATCATGCTAGTTTTTTGGAGGGGAAATGCATTCTAGAATCAAAATTTCCTCATGGAGCTCTTTATTGACATTGCACAGAACATAGTTTGGGAAATTCTGAAGAGTAACTAATTAGGCTGTGTCCCTGTGTCACCGAGGCATATTTGAATCTAGTTTGTACCCAGAGGGTTCTTCTTATGCAATAGTATTTTCCTGCACTTTAGACAGCTGGCTAAGATTGATGTTGTTGCTAAACGACGTCTGAAGAATGGAAGAGAGGAGAATAAGAAAGCAAGGATTGCAGTCTGACGATATGTGTTAAATCTTTGGGTAAAGGTGAAGTGTAAAGGGCCACCATCAAAAGCAGAGCTTCCATTACAGTTCTGGCAAAGGGTCTGAGCTATATCACATAATAATGATATAATATAACATATATATATATATATATATATATATATATATATATATATATATATATATATATATATATATATATATATATATATATAGTGAACAGAAGAATGACAGAAGTGGGTACAACACTTAATTATAGTCTGGGCAGCTTGCATGTCTGTGGCAAAAAAAGCCAATGATGATGATAACAAAAATAATAACTAGTATTTATAAAGCATTTTAAGGTTTGCAAAATACTTTACACATATGATCTCATTTGATCCTCACAACCATCCCATGAAGTCAATACTGTTGTTATTACAGAGGAGAAAACTGAGGCACAGAGCATTTAAGTGACTTGCTCAGGATGTCAATGAATGATTGAGGATTGAAACACTATATCCACTGTACCACCTAGCTACCTTCCTCAGGATGCTGTGCTAAAAATAAATCACTTCTTAAACCAAACACTACCCAATTTTTCTCACTATGGGGGGGGAGAGTTATATTTGTAGGTATATTGCATCAAAATGTGAAGTATTTCATCAAATTAACTTTTGTTTTGCAATTCTTCTTCTTCCTTTCTAGGAGCTAGCAGAGTTTTAGAAAGTCTTGAGGTTCCAAGGAGTCAATAGTTGGAAGAGACCTAAGAGGTAAACTGGTCCAATCTCCTCTTTTTTCAGATGAGGAGATTTTGACTCAGAGAGTTTGTGACTTGGTCCTAGTCACACAGCTAGTAATATTAAAGACAGGATTGGATTTAGATCCTCCTGACCCCACATCGTCTAGTATGCCATATTGACTCAAAGGATATTCAAAAGTAGAGCAAAAGTTTTTCATCTCTGTATGAAATGTTTCTCATATACACAAGATACCTGATATACCTAATTGATTCTCATATACCTGAGAACGTATCCTTGAAATACTTTTCCAAAAAATTCCTAAACATAATGCACATCCACTATGGGTTAGATTTTCAGATTACTTCAATATTACATCTAACAGTATTTATTAAGGAACTGATAAAAGGATAATAGCACTGAAACCTGTTCAGTCACACCATTGTAATTTGTCCAAACTCAGTTATGAGTTGTGAGGATTTCTAATAGTAATTTACCTATTTTCGCTCTTTTCCCCCAACCCAATTAAAAGAATAGGGAACATAGGAAGTTAATTTAGGACAAATCAATCAATCAATAAGCATTTATTAATAGCTTAGTAGGTGCCATGCTCCAGGCTTATACAAAAACAGAAGTGAAATAGTCCTTAAGCACTTTACAGAATGATGGTGGAGACATAAATGTAACACATGCTTTATACCATTTCCTCATTTCTTGCACTCTGTTCTCAGGTAGGGGATCCAGAAGGTGGCTGTTATTCTTTGGTTATAGGGAAAACCATGAGGATATCGTCTCCTAATATGATAGATCCCCACTAGAATACTTTTCCTTAATAGTCAGCCAGTAGACCCAATATGTTTTACTAAAGACATTTACTTGGATGGCATAGTAAGAAAAAAAAATCAGCCATAACCCGCCCCCCCAACCTGGGATTCACTTTTTCATAAGTATGTGTAGTGCCAATGGAAAAAGTACACTCAAACTTAGGTTCAGTGATAGTGAGACATACAAGGGTACATGTATGACAAAGGCAACTTAACTACTCTTAGCACTTCTAGGACCTGGCAATGTTTTTTCACAGAGAAAAAACCCTTCTTTTTTTGTTCTATATTTCTGCTGGGTAGGCTGCTCCTCTGCATAGCTTGACTCTTTCCTTTCCTGTCAGGTATTATGCTACTCAAAGATGCTTTCTTCCTCAGGTGACTATCTCTGCATTAATATCTATCTGTAGTGTGTATGTCTGCTCACCACTAGATATAGCACCTCATACTGGTCCAGTAGTGTCCCTTTGGAGCTATGTGGCAGAGATGGGAGTGGGGGATGGATGGGCAGAGAGAGAAAAATCCCTTCCTTTTCTCCTTCAGGGGTTTCCATTACAAGCAGCTCCTAAATTGTAATGTCTCCCAACTCTTGAACTATAAAATTAATCCAGATTTTAGCTATTAAAAACCCTCGTAGGTGTGATTTGTTTTGGTTTTTTCTTCAGTCAGTGGAATTATTCCCTTTCTCAGAGAAGTATCCATACTTCATAAAAGTATCAGAACATATTAGCAATCAGTTTAACATTTCATTAATACTTTACCATTACATTCCTGGTTTTCAATGATGGTATGATAGAAGGACCCTCCCTTCTCTCTTGTGCACCACCCCATGCCTCAAATAATAAAGGGAGATTTGTGGTAGGGGTTCCTTTAAGACTTGATATTAGATAGGGGAAGGTTTGAACTTAATCTCTTTCTGAAATGGGAATGTACTCCTGGGTAGCCCTCAGGCTGAAGGCTTTAATCATGAGCTGAGTATGTATAAGTATCATCTGATTTCCCCCTGGTGCCATCTCCCTTTCCCCAATGTGTAATTATCTGCCTCTTTTCACAGCCCCCTTTTTGGCTTACAGTGGTACTGCCCAGTTTTTCCTAGCTTTGGTATATCATATTTTTGTTTTGGTCTCATGGTCATTCTTGATTCTTCTTCCTTTTCTTTGGCAGGAACAAAATTCCTTGCAATTGTTTCATTTGGGGTAGGATCAAGAAACTGGCCCTCCTTGGCTGATGATGGGGAGAAAAGGGTTGTATTGGCCATGGCAGTGAGAGAAGGCAGAGAACAAGCCTCAGTTGCTCTGCAGAAAATTTCTTCTTGTCCTTTCCTCCCCACCCTTTTCCCATGTTCAACAAATTTTTTTTCCTCCAGGATGAAATGGAAGTTTGTTCGGTAGTGACTAGTTACACAAACATTTTTTTCTAATCCTATAAATATAAAATCCTTTCCTCTGAACCTTCTCTCTGCCCTATCCAGGTAACATCCCATCTCTTTCTTGTCCGTTACTGCCAACCTACTTGGGGAAACATTTCTTTATACTTTGTGCTTTTATATTCTGTATCATTTCACTCTCCCCTTCAGCTCCTTTCCATGCATTTCTATCTCTATTATTCTAGTGAAGCTGCTCTGTGAAAGATTTCTAAATGACCCTCTAATTGTCAAATTCAGGAGCTTTATTCCTTATCCTCTCTGACCTCTCTGCAACATCTGATGTGGCTGATCTACTGTATACTTGTTTTCCCTTAGTTTCAGAGATACCCCGCTCTATTCTATCTCTTATCTTTCTAGATGCACCCTCTTTCTCTCCTTCATTGGTTTTTCATTCTCTTCTCTTAATGGGTGTATAATGCAAAGCTCTTTCCCTAGACATATTCTCTCCTTTCCTTTTGCAGGCTCATTTACTGCCATTGCTTCAGTTGTCACACTATGCCGATGGATAACATTTACATTATACTGTAAGATTTGTAAAGTATACTACAAAGGTTATCACTTTTGATCCTCACAAAAACCCTGTGAGGTAAATACCGGTATATTCCCCATTTTACAGATGAGGAAAACTGAGACTAAGTGAGGTTAAGTGATTTGCTCAGGGTCCCACAGCTAGTAAGTATCTGAGGAAGGATTTTAGCTCCTTGGAGTCTTCCTGACTCCATATCCAGGGCTCAAGCCACTACATCAAGCTTCCTGTCTTATGCAAGCTCCCGAATATATGTCTATCCCCCTGAGCTCTTCTCTGGGCTCCAGAACTACACCTACAACATTCTATAAGATAAATCCACTTACATGTTGCACTGGTATCTCAACCTCTACCCATCTAACACCAAGCTTTTTATTTTATTCATAAATGTTGAACCTCCTTCTGACTTTACAATTTTTGTTGGTAGGACCAGTCTACGGTCTTCAGTGTTCAAAAACTTGATGTCTTTGTCTTCGCTCTTTTCACTTATAACCATTTTATAAGGTCTTGCTTATTCTGTCTTTACATGTTGTGGATCTGTCTCTTCTATTCTTTTCTTGATGCCACCATCCTGGTAAAGGCACTCTTTACCTTACCCCTAGAACCTTTTTATACATAGTATATTAACCTCCACTCCCCCTTTCAGTCCATCTCTCTGTTTTCCCCAATATTATCTGATGTACTTCTAAAAATGCTAGCAGCAAGATGAAAGAAATTTAAGACAAAATGTTAAACAAACACAATATAAAACTACTCTTTTGGATATGAAATTATGATTCACTTCAAAAATTATAATTGAAAAAATAGTTTCAGCAAAGTTTCAGGCTACAAAACAAAACCCTCCAAAATCAGCAATATTTCTGTATGGCACAAAATCCAAGAGGCAATAATAGAAAGAGATAGTCTATTTCAAATAAGTAAAAATACTTAAAATATTTGAGGATAAATTTACCAAAGGTCACAAAAACTTGTATAAATTAAATTATAAAGTACTTCTTAAAGAAATATAAGAAGAATAATCAATGATCATGGATGGACTGGGCTAATATAATAAAAAAGACAGTAATTACCAAAGTTAATTTATCATTTTAACGCTTTACTATGTCTTTCCATGCACATATAGTTTCTCTCAACCATCATGTTAGCAAATTTTTTTCCTGTTTACTCTTATCTCCAGTCTCAGTTTTTGGATTGGGGATTTGTAATTTGGACAAACTCTGATCTCTTCCATTCTTTTGAAGGCTGTGGGCAGATCCTGCTTGTTTCTGAATGTGGTGGCTAAGACTAGGCCCTCCCTTCTGTAACAATTTCTGGATTTTGGTTCTGTCTTTTGGAGGTTTGACTTATGTTTTGGCCTTTGTGCCTTTTCTCTCCTTTTCCTTCCATATTACCAAACCTAGAGTTGGTTCTGTCTCTTGTTGCGACCTCTAACAGGCCCAACAATCTAATGTTGTTGGTTATGTTATGGAACCTACAAGGGCATTCCTGCTGGCCTGGTTCCCCCTTCTGTGAGGATGGTGGCAGGTCCTATACTGGGATGGGTCCTGGGTTGAATATGTTTCCTACAAGGCTCACAGGTGTATCCTATACTAAGTGTTGGTGTGCTCCTATCTCCTTTAGCGGGGAGGTGGGAGATGGAATGGGACTAGAGGGGCTCTATGCTGGTCATTGATCTGGTCCTATCTCCTGCAAAGACTGGGGCTCAAGGACAGGTCTGGCCTTGTCTCCTGCTTTGGGATCTGGTTGGTGGTGCACTTTTACCTTCTACTGCCGCTGACTTGACCATTAAGAACTTCTGAGGATTTTGACTCCTCTAGGTCTTAATACCCCCTTCCCTCATGTGTCTAGTTTGAGGATTCTGTCTCCTAACAATTCCCTATAGGTTATCCCTTATAAAGTAGAAAAATTCTCTTGATAGTTCCCACCACTGTCATTAAATTAGCATATGAGGTTGATTTACTAAAATGAGGCAAGAGCAGACATCTTCAGCCCACACTCTTACTGTCCACTACTTCATTTATTACAAGAAAGTGAAATAGAGCCCCTTTCAAAAGGAAGTTCTTTGGGCTCTTTACTCTTCTGTCTACTTCTGCCAAGTATTTGCTTGCTTCCATGATCTGACTGTTTACTTTTTAACTTAAAGAAAAGCCCTTTTGAAAAAAAACATCATTAAATCCTTTGCTCAGAAAGCTATAGGAGGCTCCCTCGTACCTGTAGGATAAGACTACAAGTCCCTGAATCTGGCATTTAAAGTCTTCCGCAGTCTGTTTATAGCCTACTTTTCCAGACTTATTTTGCATTATTTCCTCTTAATTTTTCTCTATTCCAGCCAAATTGGCCAACTTTCATGTTCTTCAAACTTAATATTCTATTTTCCACCTTTGCATCTTTCTCTGGGCTGAACAATCTGTCTGGAAAACAGACTCCCTTTTCCTTCACATCTTAGAATCCTTAGCTTCTGCCAAAGTTTAGTTCAGGTGCCACCTCTTACAGGAAGCCTTTCCCAATACCCTTAGTTTTTGGTGCTTTCTTTTCCTCAGATTACATGGCATTTATTTATCTGTCTGTCTATTTGTTTAGCTGTTTATGTATTTACTGTTCATTCATTTATCTATTTATTTGGATAAATGTTGTGTATCTTCCAGTAAATATAAGCTCCTTGAGGACAGGGGCTGTTTTTCATTTTGTCTTTGTATATCCAGTAGCTTGAACACAGCAGACTATTACTAAATACTTATTGAATTGAATTGAATTGTCCTTCCAGTTTAGTCTGATATTAGTGGTTTTAGTTGTTCATTTTCTTGTCTTAACTTTTGCTGAAGAGGAACTGCGTCCAGTCTCACAGACTGAATATTTGAGGCAAGACAGAGTGAGAGGCATTTGTTTTCAGGTTCTCTGGGAGAACTCTAACCCATACTGTCCTAGTTTTTTTCTCTGTCTTGGCAACTATACTTCCATAATGTTGAGATGCTTGTCTTATGGGTTAGGAACTCACTGAAGGTGACAATTTTTTTTTTCTAAGAAATCCTTGTAGGTGATTGTTACATACACTGACAGCCACTGTGGTTCAGGGTTGAGTACACTTGACTGAGCTGAATAAATTAGCATAAAAACATTTAAAACTGAATTTCCTAATGTAATTTTTTTCTAACTTACTATCCAGATGTTTAGATTTAATTTCTTCCAAATAATGACACCTAAATATCATTTTGTCCCCTAATGATTATTCATTTCAATAGTAAATGTCCCTAATAAAATGAACCAGGCAGGAGGAACCATTGAGAATAATTGCTGGTGAAAACCTCCAACGGGAACACATTGTCCTGGCTGAGGAAATGGGGTCTCCTTGTACAATGACAGAAGCACTACCCAATGCCTTGACACTGCTCTCTAGTTAAAGATTACTGGCTTCAACTTGGTGAACATAAGCATGTTTTTCCAAAAACCAGTGTACATCAGTGTAACACAACTTTGTTTTGTTAGCAGGGCCCTTATTTTCCCCTTTCAGAGGATGTATGACAACAAAATATAAACTCCAGTTTGAACCCAGGAGATTTTTCCTGGTGGTTTAGTTATGGAGTTCTACCACCCATCTTTCTGTAGCAGGATAGAAAAAGCTCAGGTATAAGAGTGAGCACATCTGGGGTCTAGTCCCAGCTATAATGTTCATTAGCTGTGTGACCTTAGGTAAGTCATTTCACCAAATCATAGTGTTGGAAGGGATCTCAAATCCATCTAGTTCAATCCAAATGTGAACACGAATCCCTCTAGTTTAACAAATATTTATTAAGAATCTACTATAAGCAAGGAACTGTGCTTGGCACTGGAGATGTGAAAACTAAACAAAACAAAATTCCCAAATAGTTCCAATGAGGACCTTCAAGGAGCTTATATTCCACTGGTACTCCACCCCTACTTTCAAGGAACTTAGACAATTGATTCTATAGTCTGTATTTGAAGACTTGGGGGGGGGGGGGGGGCGGGGCGGGATACAGTGGCAGCCCATTTCAGTAGGTTGTGAACTCCATGAATTTTATTTTACTTTTTAAGATAAACATTTGTTGACTATCATTCAGAATGACAAAGAACATTTTAATTCAATAAACTAAGGAAAACAGACTTTAAATAAATTTAGCAATTGAACAATTAAACCTAAAATATTCAGATTTTTAAAGTGATGCTCATAAATACATTTTTAGAAAAAGAAGTTGGGGTATATCTGCACACCTCTCATGGCAGACTCTATATTGATAGCAGTGTGGAGAGCCCATTACCTCCTGAAGTAGCCCATTTCTATCCATAGAAAACTTTAATTTTTAGAAAGTTTTTTCCTATGTCAAGTTAACCTGAGTTTTCTCCTGAGCATAAATTTTCTCATCTATGAAAAGAAGGGTTGTAGAAATGAGCAAACCTCTAGTCCAACAATGTGTTTCTATGATTTTCTTTGTTACCCTTTGCTAATTGCTTTCTTCAGGTTTCTTCTCAAGCTGTAGTTCCCTTTTAAGGCACCTCTCTGGGATTGATTGACTGATTTGTAGGACACCATCCTCGAAACCACCTGGTGGACATGATCTCACTTCCATTATAATCTTTTGCTCATACATATTTACAAAAATGACTGAGTTGAAAGAGACCTTAGTTGTCATCCACCTGAAAAATACCTGAAAATTAATCCACATGACAACAAACCCCAAGTGGTTCTCTAAACTTTATATGGAGACCTCCAATGAGGTCTTCAAATAGTTTTGAATAAGATTAAAGACTTAAATAAGAGCACAGTCAAGGTAGAAAAGCTCAAGAGAATATTTTAAAGTGTTGGATTCAAGTTTGTTTTTTTAGTAGCTTGATTTAAAAACTTGAGTTTCCAGTCAATAATTTCAGAAAACATTCCTTTACTGTTTATTAGGCATAATAAAGGGGTTTTGTTTTTTTTTTTTTTGAGGTGCAAGAAGAGCTCCTTTTCAGAAATTCCATCTTCCCTCCTCAGTGATCAGTGTTTGATTCTTGTAACAGCATATACTGAGTTGAGTATCTGGAGCTCAAGTTAAGTTGGGAAAAGTTCAGATAATATTCTATTTTTTGTTGTTCCCATTCCCTCCCCCTTCCTATTCCAGTTTCCAAACTAATCTTTGTTCCAAGAGTAGGTAGACCTCAAGACACAGGATTAGTAGGGAACTAGTTAGATTTGCTATTTTTATACTTTCCTCTTCTACATAAATACCTACTCGGATATAGTATACACACACACACACACACACACACACACACTGCACCTATGCATGGAGAATGGTAGATAACCCAGAGTACCCCATCTGTAAAACACGAGGTATCTTAATATATGCCTTTGAGATCTTGTACTCATGTGGTGTGTTGATGTATGTCTATATGCACATGCTGCCTGTTGTGCTGTGTGGATCCTGTTTTCAAAAGCTTCAAATCATTTTTTTCCTCTTTTATTTTGTCCTTATTCAAGCCTGTTAGTTGCTCTTTGGGCTTGGCATTCCCCTGTGCTAGCATGTTCCCCCCTAGTGGGAAAGGAGATAGCTATGATTAGTCTAATGAGTGATTAATTAACAAGCAGCCTGGCTATATAATGGAAATGTGCTGACCTTGCTAAGTAATGGCAGGGGGAAGAAAGATAGCTGTGGGAACACAATCATATTCCAAATCATGACTTTAACCCTTGAGTCACCTTTTCTGGTCCTCCAGGGCTCCATTGCTTAGCTACACTTGCCTGTGTTTGTGCAGCTGTTCTGAGGTCTGCATTATTGTGTGGCTGTGTGTGTGTTTGTGTGTTTGTAAGTGAAGTGGTCGTGTGTGCCAGGGTGCCTCTGCATGGTTTTACAACCAATAAGACAGTCTGTCAGTGCTGCATAGCAGCGTGACCAGGAGGGGATACTGCAAGAGGAAGCAGGCTGCCACATGCTCCATAGGGTATATAGGTGGCTGAATGAAAGCACTGACTTTGTGTGTGTTTGTATATAGTAATGTGCATATATGTGAATATTTTTCTTGTAATTAAATGATGAATGCCGATACTAATTGGCAATTATGCAAAGTCTGAAAAAAATCTGGTTGAAGGTGTTGGAACTTTTTGAATACTATTTATTGAATAAATTGGGTTATTGTGTTGGATTATCTCCAGTAAACATGGATTTTATTTGATTGAGGAGTGTGAACCTATAAAGAGCTTTAGGTCTCTGTGTCCACCTTGTAAAGGTTATACCTCTATGTTCAAAATTTTCTTATTCTAAGGTCTTTCTGACTCCGTTTTCCAGAAGAACATCAATCACTTATATGTATTGGGGTTAGTGAGGGATGTCATAATGAAGGGGTTCCAAATTGTTAGTGCTAAAAAATAAATAAGCTGTTATTAGAGAAGAGGAGTTGAGAATGAGGAGGACAATATGGAGGAAAGAATCTCAAACTTAACATGATTAAGAACAGCAAGGCGTAAAAAAAGTAGTGAATAGTCAAGGGGATAGGGAGAGATATATGGCACCTCTGTCTTTTTAGGTTTCTGTTGTAATTTATTAATTTTCTTCTGTGGAGAAGAGGAGGGGGGTGGAGAAAGAAAATAATTCCCAGAACTAACGTTGCCCCTGGCTGCCTTGACTTTCGGGTACATGTTTGTGGGGCTTTCTTTTCTACTCTCTTTTTCTATAAGGAATGTATCACAGAGGAAGGAAGGAGGGATATTCCTAGGGAGGGACTGAGGTGGGATTCGGCCACACCAATCCTTTTGTGATTGCTGCAGACACTATCCAGTTATAGTTGAGGGTGGTGGTTCTGACACTGAAATGTTTATCTCAATAGTACTGTTGGATTTTGGCTGTCCAAATAGACTCTATTAAACCCTAAAGAAGTCAAGTACAAGCTATGAGACAAATTAAACAGACTCTCCTGTGTGTCCCTTTAAGTTCAAGGGGATTTCTTAAGGTGAAGAATTTAAGGCATCTTCTCATGAGAAGGAAGGGACTGTTACCCATTCTGTAGGGTCTAGGTCTAGCAGTTGCTGAGTTGGAAATAAGTATGACTGATTCTTCTTCCCCATTGGCATAGCCCTTTATTTCCAGTACTGAACCCTAGGGGTTTAAGGGGCATTTTCAACTGCTTTTAATCAAGGGCTTCAAAGAAATTCTTGAATATGATTCCCACGGGTTTAATTATATTCTTTTTGCAGGTGTCTTACAGATCTATCCATCCAGACCCATTCTTTCCCTTGAGCTTTAGTCCCCTCATCACTAAATGCCTGTTGGACATTGCAAACATAATGTTGCATACATATCAAGCTCAACCTGTCTAAAACAGAGCCCTAATTCCCCCTGCCTCCCTGCCCCCCACTGCCTTCTTAGCTTCTCTTTCTCTGTTGAGGTGCTCCCTTCTTTCAGTCTCCAAGGTTCATAGCATCAGCATTGCCTTTCATGCCCACTCAGTGGCCAGATATTGCTACTTCTACTCACACAGTCCAGTGTTGTACTAACACAGCTTGTATCTGCTCACACAGACCCCCTGCCCCAAGTTCAGACCCTCATCACCTCTCAGGATGATTACCAAACAGAGAATTTTATATTTGATCCTGAAGTTCATAGGGAACTGAATCTGGGAGTTTATCGGTGGTGGTGAGGGGTGAATGGGAGTAGAGGGAATAGTTACACAGGCAGATCTGTGTTTCAGTAAAAGTCCCTTTAGAAGCTGAGGAGAGGACAAATTGAAGTGCAAAGAGACTTGAGTGTGGGAGATCAACCAGCAGGCTTTTGCAATAGGCCATTCTTGAGGTGATGAGAGTTTATATCAGGATAGTGACTATATGAAAATGGAGAAAGAGAAAGGGATGTGTGTGTGTGTGTGTATTGGTGTGTATTCTATGTGTGTATATATGCATGTATGTGCATATTTCTATATATGTGTATTGTGTATACATACATACACACACACACATATACACTCAAGTACTTCTCCCTTTCCATTTCTCCACACTCATAGTCACTACCCTGGTACAGATCTCATCACCTCATGAATGGACTATTGGAAAAGCCTACTGGTTGGTCTTCCTGACTCAAGTCTCTTCCTACTCCAATTTTATATATGTGTATATACATATGTGCATACATGTATATATGTAGATATATATTATGTATATATGTGTGTGTATGTAAAAGACTTGGAAACAGATTTGGGGTGGGTGTATGTGAATAAATAGTCAAGAACACTTAGGTTGTGAATTTGAGTGCCTGGGACCATGGTGTTGCCCTCAACAGGAAGGGGAAAGTTGGATAGAGAAGAAGGTTTGGGGAGAAAGATAATAAGTCCTCTTTAGGACATGTTGAACTTGAGATACCTACAGGATATCCAGTTTGAGATGTCTCAAAAGACAATTGATGATGCAATACTGGAGCTTAGGAGAGCATCTAGGGCTAGATATATAGATCTGAGAATCATCTGTACAGAGGTGATATTTGAACCCATGAACTCCTTTAAGCCTCTCTCTTTTTCAATCTGTCTTCCACACAGCTGCCAAAATGGTTTTCCTTAAAGCATAGATGTGACCTTTATCATTCCCCTATTCAATAAACTCTGTTGGATCCCTTATTGCTCCTAAGAGAAAATATATACTACTTTCTTTAGCTATAGAAGTGCTTCTCAACTTGTAGTTGTGATTGTAGCCCCCAACCTGTCTTTTGGGCCTCACTGAATATTACTTTCCCTTCTCAGTCTGTCATCTAGTCAAACTGATCCCAAATACAGCCCTCCATTTCTTGTCTGGTACACTGACCATTCTCCAGTGCATTCCCACCTCATCTCCACTTTCCAGGATTTCTCATTTCCTTCAAGACCCTGAGCTTTTGCTGATCCCTCTCCACTGCTTGTGTCTTCTTTCCCCAACTACCTTGTGCTTATTTGTGTTTATTCTTTGTATATTCATTTCGCATCTATTTATAAATGTACTTGCCTACCTCATTGGAATGTAAACTCCTTTTGAGTAGGGATAGTTTTATTCTGTGTTTATGTCACCAGTACCTAGCAAAGTACCTGGCATAGAGGTGCTTAATAAATTCTTGTTGATAGATGGAATGTTTTTAAAGTCCTCAATTCTATTGTACCTCACTACTTCCAGCCCAGTCTGACTGATGTTGTTGTGCCCATATCCTCATCACAGACTTGCAGCTCATCTTTAGAATATGCAGCGAATATGTCTGAACTGGCTTTTTCTCTTGACACAGGCTACCAAAACCAAAACAAAACAAATTAGCTTGCAAATGTTTTTTATTTCTGTCTTCTAACCATAGATGATAAAATGACTTAAATCATAACTTTTTCTTTGCAGAAATGTCTGCTTCCTCTGTGAAAGCAGCAGGTTGTAAGGCTATTGGCAAAGTCTGGATACTGACTAAGATAGGATTTCTGTATCTCTGTGGATATATGACTCCACATTCGTGGTCTTGCATAGTATATGATCTATAACTCAGATCTGTGAATGGTAGGGTAGAGGCTCAGTTTGTCATTTCAGTTCCCTCTGGCACACATCACGAGGGTATATTGATGATTTAGCAAAGTTAACTATCATTATTGCTACTTGGAAGAGATATGGAAGACATGTGGAGGGGGTGCGAGGAGGAAAGAAAGGAGAGAACCTGCTCCTTTTATAGAAGTGTGAAATCCTACATTCCATGTGCAGGAATAGCCCAGGCAACTGTGTGGTCCTCTCCTTCTGGTTCTCATCTGTTGTTGCCCTGGAGATGGAGATAGGGTGCTATCTCCTTGGTCTGGTCCATGTTGACTCTTTCATTCCAGCATGGCCAGTCAAGGTCACTTCTTAGTGCCTCCATCCAGTCCCTTACCTGCTCTTTGCAAAATGAGCATCAGTTTAACTAAGGAGATTTTCCTAGGGGCATCAGCTGAACATGAAGAGCTTGGCAGTGAGACAGTCTCCCCAGGCCCTTTAGAGAGAACTAAGGTAGGAGGGGTTGCTGAGCAAGCATGGTCCATGATTCTACCAGTTCTGGTATTAACGCCGCTGGCATGAGACAGACTAGTCACCACGTAAAACTAGAAAAGACTTGGCAGTAAAAATTTTCTTTGTTGATTCTGGGGCTCAGTACAGGTTGCAGACGTGCAGGGAATCTTAAGGAGAAATGATCCTAGCAGTGGAGTCATTAGTAGCATTGAAAGACTCAGGAGGCTGTTCTGTTGGTGTAAACAGCTTTCAGAAATGGAGAAAATTCCTCCAAGGCTGGCCCCTCTGCTATATTTATGGTCAAAGATTGAATGGAGAAATGAGTTTTTCCCTCCCTGAACTTATGAAGCTTGCTGTCTTCCTCTGAAGGTGGAGACCCATCAATCCATCACAGATGCGACAAAAAAGTTTCAGAAAGGGTAAGCCACCTATATCTAGAGCACCTGAGTCAGATTCCCCTCTGAGAAACTGGATGTTCACATGAAGAAAATTACATTTCACTGAAAGAATGGGCTTTATCTCAATCACATGCCTGTTGTTGGATTAAAACAGGAGTTTAATAGATAGCTTGGGGCCTATGGATAGACTTCAGGCATCTATGAACTTGGATGGGAAAAAATGACTTTTTTATTTTTACTAGCATTTTATTTCCTTTGTAATCCTACGTTTTTTATTTCATACATTTAAAAACTTTTTTCTGAGAAAAGGGGTCCCTAGATTTCACCATACTGTCAAAGGAGTCCATGACATACACAAAAAGGGTTAAGAATCCATAGTGAAGAGAGGACATATGCTTATCACTGAGGAGTTCCCTCCTGCCCTCTCCATAACTCAGAAAGTAGCTTGCTTCTGGAGTGATCTCTCTGGAGTGGTGGCGTAATGATGTCTTGGTGGCGTAATGATGCAAGAATTCTTCCTTTGTTTGGAAGCATTTCAAGGAGAGCTTGCTTCCTTTGACCTGGGTGCTGCTGGATTTCATTTTTACTCTTAACCATTGAAGATGCTGTTTAGAGGTAGAGATAAGGATCAGAGGGAGAGGTCTTAGACTCCCAAGGTGTATTGCTACATTATGTGGAGGCAATGTAGCTTAGTGGAATGAATGCTAGATCTCAAATCAGGACCTGGGTTCTAATCCTGCCTCTGAAATTACTTTTACCTCTCTGAGCATCAGTTTCTTTGTGTGTAAAGTGGGGATAGTAATAACTGCCTTGCATAACATTGTTGTGAAGGTCAGAGGAGATAATGTATGCAAAGTGCTTGGAAACTTTAAATCACTATATAAGTGGGATCTATTACCATTAGGATGATGCTTACGTGCCAGACTACACTAGTAACACCACACACTTATATTCCTGATCACAAAATAATTGAGTTTGTAGGATCTCTGCCTGACCTCTTGTGGGCATATCACACATTTCCCTGGGGAGGACTAGGCAGAATGACTGTGTAGAAAACATTTCTGGACTCAGAGAATAGAATCTGTCATGGCCTGGGATCATTATGTGACAGAAGAATCATTCTGAGGCTGTGGACCTAAAATAGCAGGGTGGGGCAACAGGTGAAATTCAAGACTCACACAAGGCTGGATGGGAAGGCCCAAATCTTAAACTGAGACTTCTGCCTGTACCAAACCACAGTCAGGGCCATGTAGGTCTCGCTGCCTTGGGATCATTAAAATTGATTAAATATTTAATTCTGCATTGATACTCATATCTGAGTGCATTGTCTGTGCATCTGTATCTCTCACATACCTCTTCCCAGAAGTTTGCAACTTGATATCTGTTTTCTTTTTTCCCTCTTTATCTTTCCTTATCTACCTCATTCCAACTCCTTAGCAAGTCAGTAATAGTAGCTGCAGTTCAACATGTGTGATTATGTGAGAGAAAGAGAGAGAGAGAGAGAGAGGTTTTCATTTTTCACAAGCACTACTTATATATATAATGTATGCGTTACTGTGGATCCTCATTAATCCATGGGAACATGAATTCTTTCCTCTGCAATAAAAAGTTAGTAACCTTTTTGTTTGTGTTTCTGTGACTGAGAAACAGAAATAAAATATTTTGAAAATATGCATAAACCCCTTTTAGTTATTGACTCCTCATAATTATTATCCTTTCTGGTCTAACATTTGTTAAAGTGACAGCAGCCAGATAGAATGAGGGAATCTAAACAAATTTCTCATAAAGCGTAACAAAATTGAAACCATTGCAGCGTCTTCATAGAACACTCAATCATTTTGGCCTTATCAACAAGGAAAAGGAGAAAGGAGATATAGACAAAGGGAGATACACACACACTCACTCCACTTTCTTTAGCCATGCTAGGCCTCTTGTCTTTTCTTATCCCCTAAGCCTCTCTGGTCTCTATGCCTGAACTCCCATTCACACTTACATATACATAATCAGACCCCCATTTTCCTCACTACCAACATTTAATCTCAACAGGCTTGCCTGCTTGGACTCACTGAGGCAGCTGCTAACATTTAATAATAGGTCCCCAGCAGCTGGCATTCAGTCTTCATAACAGCATGGGACACCCTTTTCTGGCAGGCTGACAGTGGGGAAGGAGCAATGCTTGGCCTTTTACCGCTACCTCTGCCACAGATCACTCCGTGCCCCCCAAACGCTCCTTTTATGGAATAAAGCTTACACGGAGTCTTTTTCCTCCTCGCCGTTGCTCTGCCCCTCTAATGAGGGAGAGCTTTGAGTACGCAGAAAACACTGTGTAAACATAAAGTACCATATAAGTGCTAAGTAATAATAGGGTGTTGAAGGATGGAGAGGCAGAATGACTGCACATTGAGCTGGGAACTCAGAGGGAGCCTGGGCTTTCTTTCAAATATGTTTAGAGAGGACAAACATAGTTATGCTATACACCACACACACACACACACACACACACACACACACACACACACACACACACGTGTACACATCCTTCTTGAAATGCTCTGACCCTCAGATTCTTGCCACTTTTGATCCTGATTCTCCTGGATGCCAAAGCAGATGGTGAGGAAGTTATCCCCAAAGACGGTGTCTGGTGGGATCAGAACAGAGTGTAAGCAACATCCTTGAAAGATGACTAGGGGACAGTCTCACTGATAGACTCACATTGAAAAACAAACAATTGGGATACAGTGTATCCACCCCCTCCCCCCACCTCCTCTATTAATAACTTGTCTCATGGTTTCAAGGAGTGGACCTAAGGCATGGGTTTCTGAGGTCTGTGGATAGATTTCAGGGGATCCGTAAACTTGGATGGGAAAAATACATCTTTGGTTTCTTTTATAATCTTATGTATTTTATTTTAGGTATTTAAAAACGTTATTCTGAGAAGGGATCTGTAGGCTTCATCAACCTACCACAGGTATCCATTATGCAAAAAAGATGAAGAACCACAGGTTTATTTGATTAGAACTTGGTTCTGATGAAGCCAAAGTCATAGCTTCAGTTCTTGAATAAAGGGCAATTAGCTTTACACAGTGGGCAAGAAAACAAAACAAAACAAACAAAAAAAAAACAAACCCTGTTCCGAAGAATTGATTCTGTTTCTTACATCAGCCATCTTTCAGATGGCAAGCAAGTCTTTAGTTTTTAGTTGGGGGAGTAGTGGTAACCCCTGGATGGTTTATTGCAGCCCTCTGGGGAAGGGTGTTTTTTTTTCTCTGTTAAGTGTTGTCTCAGTTGCCCACAGGCGCAAGATAACTCTTATCTCTCTGCTTCATGTATTTTCAATGACTGACTCCTATTCCGGGAATGATCTCTCCCTCTTTTCTTCCTCCTGGATTCCTCAAAATCTCAGCTAAAATCCCACCTTTTGTTAGAGGTCTTTCCCGGTCCCCCTTTAATGTCACTTGCTTTCCTTTTGTGATTACCTCCGTTTTCCTCTTTATATTACTTTCTCCCCATAGATGATGAGTGCTTTGAAGGTAGGGACTGTTTTGCCTTTCTTCGTATGCCTAGCCCAGGGCTTGGCGCATAGTAAGGTCTTAATGAATAGATTGTTGACTATTCAAGAAAATTCTGAGATGTGTTCTATAGCAATTAGGATGCTCTGTCATTTGGACCCTGACTTCAAGGCCATAGTTTTCTTCAAATGGGAGAGGTAGATTGCCTTTAAGTCAGAGTAACAGAGGATTTCCTTTCCAGATCTTAAATTACTTCAAATGGAATTCAGTGCTAGAATATGCAAGGATGAATGCTTGTTGGTGAGTCTGAGAAGCAACTTTGATTCTTAGTATAATTTTCCATTAGAAAACAGCTTCCTAAGCAATGAATAAAAATAATAGCTGGTACTTGTATAGCACTTTAAGATTTGAAAAAAAATTATTTTACATACATTATCTCATTTGAACTTTTGAAAATTCTTGCATCATCATTATTTTACATACACATCCCCTTTCCTTTTTTTAAACCACATTTATCCCATCACTACATCTTATTTTTCTGTCATCATGAGGGAGCTAGTGGTGCAGTGGATAGTATTAAGCCTGGAGTCAGGAAGACCTCAGTTCAAATCCAACCTCCGACACTTGCTAGTTGTATGACCCTGTGCAAGCCATGTTAACCTTTATCTATCTCAGTTTCTTCAACTGTAAAGTGAGGATAATAATAGCACCTACCTTCAAAACTTGTTGTGAGCATCAGATGAGGTAATATTTGTAAAATGCTTAATGCAGTACCTGGCACATAGTAGGTATTTAATAAATGCTTGTTTCCTTCCTTCCTTTATCTACTTTCCTTTTTTCTATTTTATCTTTTCTCTACCTTCTTTAGATGAAAAATCCTACCATGTACATAGTCAGTCACAATTTTTATTTCTTCTTGGTATGTAAGGAGGATTTTGTTATCTTTTTTTAGTTAAGTTTCTCAGGATCCATGGCCATGGCAATGCCTAGTTTCCAGGTGGTAGTTAATAACTTTTTTGCTTTCTTTCTTTCTCTCTTTCTTTCCTTCTTTCTTTCTTTTTCTTTCTTTCCTTCTTTCTTTCCTTCTTTCTTTCTTTCTTTCTTTCTTTCTTTCTTTCTTTCTTTCTTTCTTTCTCTTTCTCTCTCTGTCTCTCTGTCTGTCTCTGTCTCTCCCTCTGTCTCTCTGTCTCTCTCTGTCTCTCTCTCTCTCTGTCTCTCTCTCTCTCCCCCAACAAACAACTGAATATCTTACCTCAGTCTCACCCTTGTATTTCAGCAATGAGACAGTATGGTGAAATGGAAAGAAAACTCTATTTAGAGTCAAAGGGCCTGAGTAAGTATTTTGCTACTCATGTGATTTTATTTGAGATGCTACTTAATGTTCCTGAGACTCAGTTTCATCCTCTGTAAAATGAGCGGCTCAAAGGCAGCATGACCTAATAGACAGAGGGTTGGCCTTACAGTCAGGAAGAGTTGGGTTCAGATCCTGCCTCTGACACAAACTAGTTGAGACACCACCGGGAAATGACTTAATCTCTCAGTGCCCCAGGAAACTCTCTAAGACTAAAAAAAGATTTTTGATCTGGATTGGTAGAAGGGGTTTTCTACACTAGAAATTCTCTATACTGATGAAAATGTAGATCTGATTTTTAAAAAAGGTAACTGTACTAGATGAGCTCTGTGTTTCCTTTCAACTCTATCATCTTATAAATAGGAAATTATTCTCTTGTCATTATTTCCATATACTTCCTTGAATAACTTCTTAAAAAAACAACAAAAAATGTGTGGCCCCTGGTACAGAATGAGACATTCATTTTGGATCTGTGTGGATTTTGTCTTGCTTGTCTATGTTCATTTGTTGTAGTTATCATAGTTGTGTTCTTTGTGCACATGTGTATGGGAAATCTGAGATGGGGAGGGGAGTTATTTATATTGTTACACCCTCTCCTCCCCTCAAAAGAAGAAATAAAACAAATGAGAGTCATTGAAGTAATTTCTGAAATGTACAGAATACAAATGAAGTAAGTTCCATAAGGAAGCATAGATAAGTAGGACAACTTTGAAAATTTGTTGTTGGCCAGTTGTATCCTACTCTCTGTGTCTCCATTTGGAGTTTTCTCATCAGATACTGAAGTGGTTTGCCATTTCCTTCACCAGCTCATTTGCAGACGAAGAAACTGAGGCAAATAAAGTTAAATGACTTGCCCAGAGTCACACAATTAGTGTTTGAGATTGAATTTGAACTCAGGTCTTCCTGAGTCCATATTGAATTATTATATACTTAAAAAAAAAAAACTCAGCTGTATGTAATAGAGATCTGTAGTTCCACATATAATCTTTTCTTTTCTTGTTCAGCTTTGTTAATGGAAATGTTCTCTTTTCTGAGACAAAGACAGAGAGAGACAGAAAGACTATGCCAGTCTGATTTAATTACTCTCTATCAAGTACTCCTGAAGGTAAAAGCACTGTATATTCGGAACGACAGAAGGAAGGAGGAGGAAGGATGTGCAGTTGCTGTACCTAATTCTTTGGAGAGGGATAGTTGCCTAGGTTTCCCATAAGAGTGAGTTTTCTCTTTAGGTCTTCATGACCATCTTTCACCCTTAGCTTTTCTCAGTCTCTTCCTTCTCACTTTTAATTTGCATCCAGTCACATGATTCAGCTCCTTTCTCTTTGCTAATGTTTTCCAAATGATTTCTTTGCCCCAGCCCATCTAGTATGGATCTGTCTGTCTGTCTCTGGCTCTTTCCATATCTATCTATCTATCTATCTATCTATCTATCTATCTATCTATCTATCTATCTATCTATCTGTCTGTCTGTCTGTCTGTCTGTCTGTCTGTCTGTCTGTCTGTCTGTCTATCTATCTATCTATCTATCTATCTATCTATCTATCTATCTATCTATCTATCCATCCTTCTATCTATCTACTTATCTGTCTGTGCATATGTATGTGCATATATACATATACCCACTCACACACATAAATATGCATATATATGAGATATATATGCACACATATGTGTGTCTGTGCATACGTGTTTGTGCATCTGAGTTCGCACTGATAGAAAGTACTTCAAAAACCAAAAGCATTATTTAGATAGTTAATAATAGAGAGTATCTGAGTGTTCAGGAGTGTATGATATCATACATTTAGAACTTGGAGGTACCTTAAAGACAGGGGTATGCTGATAACTGTTTAACAACCAGATCTCCCAAAGAAAAGTACACCTGGCACATTTTTAAGTTTCATCTGATTATTAACATTTCCTCTGTCACTTTCTTAAGTATACACCTCAGCATAATAATAAATCAAGCCCTGATATGTAGTTTGCTGATTTCCAAGGTGAAAATGCTAGTGCTGAAAATTGAACAATAGATTCTCCCATCCCTTTTTAAAAAGCTGGCTAGTCTAACCTCCTCGTTTTACAGATCAGGAAACTTAAGCCCACAGAGGTTAAATGACATGTCCATAGTCGTTTCAGCACTACCATGGTTTCTACCGATGATTCTTAAATCTACTTATGCAGCCTCTCTCCTAACCTTCAAATTGGCACCATTTTAAATTGGATGTCCCATAGACATCTTAAATTCAACCTATTCAGAACTGAACTCATTATTGTCTGTCCCCACCAATTCTCCTCATTCCAAACTTCCCTACAAGGGCATCACTACCCTACTAGTTACCTAGGCTTGTAACCAAGGTTTCCTCTTCACTCTCTCCCATTCCCTACCCCTAATTTGTTGCCAAGGTCTGATGATTTTGCCTTCGTAACATTTCTCATATATGCCCCCTTCTCTCCTCTGAAACAACTGTAACAGCTCTAGTTCAGACATTTATCTCCTCACGTCTGGAGCACTGTAATAAGCTGCTGGCCAGCCTGCCTACCACTTTCCCCCCTTCTGGAGTGGACCTCCATTTTCTACTTAGTGCTCAAAGTGATCTTCCTAAAATGCAGGTATGATCACCTCATCCCCTTACTGAAAAAACTCCAATAGCTCCTTATCACCTTCAGAATCAAATATAAAATTCTCTGCTTGGGATTCAAAGTCTTTGATAATGTCCCCCAACCCTAGTGTTGCAGTCTTATTACATTGTCCATCCCATCACCATATATTTTCTGTGATCTAGTAATATGGGACACCTTGCTGTTCCTCTCACAAGGCAATCCATCTCCAGGCATTTTTAATGGCTGTATCCCATATGTGGAATGTTTTCCTTCCTCATCTCTGCCTCTTGGATTCTCTGGCTTCTTTTAATTCTCAGCTAGAATCTTACCTTCTACAGAAAACCATTCTTGATTCCCCTTAATACTAGTGTCTGTCCTCTATTGATTATCTTCAATGTATTCTGTATATAACTTGTTTACACATAATTATTTCCATGTCATTGCCCTCACTAGACTGTGAGCTCCTTGAGAATAGACACTATCATATTTTGCCTATTTTTCTATCTCTAGTTCATGCTACAGTGTCTGGCTTACAGCTAGTGCTTAATAAGTGCATATTGACTGTCTAAGCAGCAGAGGCAGGATTTGAACTTGGGTCTTCTGACTCCAAACCAGTACTCTTTCCACTTTATCACATTGGATCTCAGAGGTAATCCTTTCTTTTAGTCCAATCGTTTTCTTGAATTGTTTTTCCTCATGCTATTTTCTGAATGTACAGATAGCTGCGCCTCTTTGTTTTATGTCTCTCTGTTCCTCTACATTCTGATGTCAGAAGTAAAGTTTTAGGGCAGCACTAGGGGTTGGATCAGTGACAGTAAATCAGTGTTCCCCAGACTTATTTCTAGTTTAATGCAAAATTTCTGATTTTTCTTAGAAGTTAATGGAATATAGAGCAAAAAGCAGGGAAAGCTTCATAAAAGTGTCCCATGTTTATTTATGTATTTTGGTGAGGCCATTGAGGTTAAGTGACGTGCCCCAGGTCATACAGCTAGTATGTGTCAAATGTTTGAGGTTGGATTTGAACTCTGGTCCTTCTGATTCCAGGGCCAGTACTTTATCTACTATGCCACCTAGCTGCCCCTGCATGTTTATTATCATTGGAGGATATATTTTGGGAAGAAAGTGAGTATGTGTGGGCTAGAGCATGCTTTTGAAAAACAAAAGTTTTACTCGATGAAGAAAACAGACAATGGCTACTCAGAAGTTAGGATTCCTGTGAAAGTTAGGGACCTTATAAAATATTACATTGAGGGTCTAGGGAGATATATTCTTGGAGTATGGGTAAGGGGTAAAGGAGGCAAGAGATGTACAATTAGGAGCAGCTCTGGAAGCATTCTTCATAGCAAGAAATTTCCAACTTCCTGAAATACACCAGTTCTATGTGATACCTTGGTGTGTTCTGACAAATGCACTGGCAAAAACTTACCTAGTGTTAGAAGTGCTGGTCTGGGAGTGAGAAAAATAGGTTTCCATCTTTACTTAGCTGATAAGTAGCTGTGTGACCTTGCACAACCTCTCTGCTTCTCATTTCACTCATCTATAAAATCAGGTAGTTTACCCTAGGCTTAGAGTTGTAAGAGACCTTAGAAGTTGTCTGGTCCTGTCTCCTCATTTTAAAGAAGAGAAAACTATGACCCAGGGAAGATAAGTAATTTGCCCCAGATCATATTGGGAGTGGATGAGAGAGCTGAGGTTTGAACCCAGGTCCTAGAAGGCTTGTAAAGATGAGCTGAGATTTAAAAGTGCTCTGTTAAAACTATATGTGACATAGAAATGAAAGGAATGGTATTAATAATCTTTTATTTCTATAACTCAGATGAAAATGGCATTAACTCACAATAACAGCCTCATCAAACAACATGCCTTGTTTCAGCCTGTAAATTAGATATGACTTCATCTATATATAGTAATCTTGGCTTAGCTGATATGGGGGGCATACTGTGAAGCTGTTGTTAACATTGATGGTGTTATTATTGTTATTAATAAGAGCAATCGTAGCCATGAATTTCATTTTGTATGACACCTAGTGGCACGATACTATGACCAATACTGGTACTTTATCAGTCTTGTGTGATGATGATTGACTTCTTTTATTTTTGTTATGCCATCTTCTTTTTTTCCTTTTCACATATTGTTCTCTTTTCCTCCTGTCACATTCATGCCTTTCTGTCATCTGGTATATTCGCCTCTTGGTTGCCCAAGTATTCTTGTCGAAGCCCACTCAATAGAGAACAATATTAAGATCAGCAGCCTCAATTCATCACTATCACTATTTGACATCCTTGATCAGTCTCCAGGGCTGTCAGAGGGACTGCTTCAGGACATCGGAGAGCGATGCTGGCAAACAAGGGGCAGGAAGCCTGTTTCTCCGGGAGGAATAGGGCAGGGAGTCTCTGATAGAAGCATTCATCCAAAAGCCTCTACTGAAGCTTTCTTTGGTCATTGCCTTTAAGCACTGGCTGAGATGGACCCCTGGAGAGAGGTTATTGGGCAGCTGGGTAACAGAGAGGAGAAAAGAAATAACTGGGAGATTTGCCGCATGTTACTTGCCTTTATTAAAAATCAATGATGTAATAGAGTGATTTTACTCTATCATACTTAAACAATATCTACTATATGGGGAAGCTAGGATAGAGGGGACAAAGGGGCCAGGGCAATGGGGAGAGACAATTGGGGAAATTGCATGGAAGACACCAGACATAGCTCTTGTTATCAGTCTGTTCCCTCAGCCACTCTCCTCCCTTCATAAAATAACCAGCTCATCTCAGACCCCATCAGAGCCAAGATTTACAACCTAGGCCTTGCCGAATGCCTGCCACACACCTCTCCTGGTTTTATTCCTGCTATTTATCACAGAGGGCTCCTGCCTCAGCACCAGAGGGACAGTTAATCAAGGCAGACTTTCTACCTTGTCAACTTGGGACTCTGCTGGGAGAAAATGTGAACTGTAAAATTAAAATCATAGGAACTCAGGAATTTGTAAGGAAGCTAACTGTTCAGGGAGGAAGGAAAGAAAGAGATTTCCCCAGATTCCGGCTCCCAGGAATGGACAGACCGAAATATTGAACAGCTGAGGTTTCAAAGTTTAAATTCATTTCTTCTTATTACTGTGCCAAACATGACCTCTAATAAACTATTTTCCGAACATCAGTCTGACAGAGAGAGGTCTTTTGGATGCTTCCATATCCCCCTTATCCTTTCTCTCATCTCCTTCAACTTTTCACTCAACTTTCTTCCTTTTCTTCCATATTTCTGTTACAGGTTGAAAATCATGATTGAAAAAGAAGAAAATAAAATGAAATAAACATTTTATGAGACTAATGATAACATTTAAATTTGAAATTTGCCCATGAATAGAATGTACAGGTTTAAGCAGTGTAGCGGATATCATAATAATAGCTAGTATTTGTGTAACACTGAACAGTTTACATCTGTTGATCTTGTTTGATTTTCACAACAGCCCTGTGAAGGTCACCGGCTTAGGCTATTCTCAAATCTCTCAAAACCAAGAAAGGAAGCTAGTCAGGTCCTTTCATACATTATGCCTGAATAAAGTGCTGTTATTATCCCCACTTTATAGATGGACAAATTGAGGTTAAATGTCCTGCTTAGTGTTATACAGCTACTTAGTGTCGGAGACGGAATTCGAACCCAGATCTTTCTGTCACTAAGTCTAGAACTCAAACCACTTTTATTGCCTAGGTGCCTCAAAAGAGCTAGTATTTGTATAACCCTTTAAGATTTACAAACTGGTTTACGTATATGTCTTGATTTGAGCCTCACAACAGACCTATGAGGCAGGGTGCTACTGTTATTCTTTATGTTGCTAATATTCAGACACTACAGTACAGCTATTGACATTTAAGCAATGTAAATTAGCTCGGGTGAGACCCCTCTTCTTGGGTGGGAGACTCCTCTATGTGAGTGAAAAGAGCCCTGAGATCTTCCTGGCCTTGGCTGCATGGGCTTGGGGGTGGGGTGGGGGCGATGGCAGAATTTTATGGCTCTTACTAGAGAGCCAAAGGAGGAGGAAAGGACTGTAACCAGAATTTATGGCAGGTGGAAAAAGCTAAATGCTCATAAATTGGCTGAGTCCAGAGAAATACCAGTGGATAGCTCAAAATCAACATTTGATCTTGAAGAGGGTAAGCCTATGGCTTCTAAGAATCCTCTTTTTTTGCTTCCTACTGTGTCAGTGAGTATGGGTTTGTATGTGAGTGTGTGTGTGTGTGTGTGTGTGTGTGTGCGTGTGTGTATTTGCATGACTGTATTTGGGGATGGGAAATAGGCAGGTGCTACACACAAACACAGTACTTGGGGCTCCCCCTGCTGGGTCTCTATGTTTACTGGCAAATTCTCAGGGCTGAGCTGATGTAGCTGAGAGCTCCAGTAGTGAATGCTACTTGGACCTCATTCAGTGCAAAAAGGAAATTATTTTGATTTAAAATGTGAAGTTCGTTTCAGCCCCATTCATAACAAGTGTGTGTGGGGAGGGAGAACTCTGTGTCTGCTGGATATTAAAGGAGAACTGATGAGTACAAGAATAACCCTTCCCCTTTATTCCCACCCCATCCCATTCTCAAAGGACTAGGACAGTGATCAGAAGAGATCAGAGCTACTTTTTGCAAACCATCTTGAAAACAACCACCTTTTCTGAAAGGCCGGCTTTTCCAGAGGCGCCAGCAAGCATGTCATGGCATTTATCTTTCCATTTGTTGAACTGAATTGAATCTGTCTATGCGATGCCTCTCAGGAGATGGAGGCATCATTGCTCTGCTGCCCCTTTATCTGTATGGGCTTCCTAGCTTAGATTCAGGAAGAATCAGCCTTCCTAATTATCCCTGAGACAATGGACTTTGAGCAAAAGTCCAGGGCCACCATGATTGAGGGTGACACTGATTGGCAGCTCTAACTCACAGGTGCCCCAGGCTTTCCTATTCCTTTGCTGCCCTTCCCACTACATATTATTTATTTAATAGTCTCGTTATAATTCTGGAGAAGAGGGAACTGTCAGGGAGGAGGAGAAGAAAGAAGGACTGGAAAGAAATGAAAGCTGGTTATTGAGTAGGGCCTAGCTTGAACATAGTTTTATTTTTAAAATATTTAGATAGATGACTGTCAATTAAAGCTATCCAGGCCTTCTGAACCTTACAGATAACTGGCCTAGGCTACTCTCAAATCTCTCTTAACTAAGAAAGGCAGCCAATGGGATGCCAACAGGATCTCTTAATGCTTTATATCTGAGGAAGGCCATTAGGAGAATTAACTTGCTGAATTCTAGCAAAGGGAGAGTGGTATTGATAGACACCATAGAAAACCAGGAGAAAAAAATAAGAGGGAAAAGAGAACTTTTAATTGTCTGTATTCAAAGGAATAAGAGGGGAGAAGATAGTTGAAATGATAAATTACGTAGTCATGATAATCACATTTTAGATGTTTTAAGCTTGCCATTCTACTTTTAAGAGGAACAAAAAGAAATTGGTTTGCATTTCTCTTGCATTCTCTGTGCTTGTGTCTGCCTCTGGCTGAGGTCCTAAACAGCAACCCAAAGCTATGGAAGAGGGTAAAGGGAAGGATGTTGATGTGGAGTGTTGGAGGGAGAAGGTAACAATACCAGTGGAAGGAGAGGCAAAGGGGACTTGACCAGTATATCAAATGAAATGTCGTCCCTTGAATAATGAAAAATTGGCTTTATAAGCGTAGCATCATACAATCCTTACTAAGCAATCTGTACGTCTTTCAAGTCCCTATTACATGTATGACACTGAATGAAGTACAATGTGAGAATGCAAAAGAAGTAGGAGAGGGCTTTTCCTTGTATAACTTAGAATTTACTGAGAGAGAAAATACATGGACAAAAGTATCCTATGACTTATACATGTTCCTAGAGAGGAATAATAATTTAGAAAAAAAATTGGAGATACCAGATCATTTTCCCTAAATGATTTTTCTCTGAATTTGAAATGTGTTATATATAATTTTGTTGTTATAGGATTTTTGGTTTGGTTTTTTTTTTTTTTTTTTGCAGACTAAGTCTTTCTATCCTGTTAGGCTCAAAGAACAATGTTTACTGCTGGATCCCCTTCTAATACTGATCAGCAGAGGAGTTTTAACCTGTTCAATTTTTTGAACTGAGTCAGTGTGCCCCTTTATAGGACAGTCTGGGTGGTCCCCTTGCTCCTGGGAGTTTACCATATTGGTATTAGACTTAGTATGGAAGCCTGATTGCCTTTAGCTCCACAGTAGCTCATTACACCTAAAATGAAGTGATCCACCAGCCTCAACCTCCCCAGAAGCAGGGGCTACAGTTTTGTACAACCATGCTCAACCTTCCTGACTGCGTGAAGCTCAG
This sequence comes from Notamacropus eugenii, assembly GCF_028372415.1. Taxonomy (NCBI): domain Eukaryota; kingdom Metazoa; phylum Chordata; class Mammalia; order Diprotodontia; family Macropodidae; genus Notamacropus; species Notamacropus eugenii. The sequence goes on along the minus strand of NC_092873.1, from coordinate 321,433,489 downwards.
ATAAATCATTTTTAACATTTCTTCTGAATGTACGTTGACAGAATGGAAGGAGATGAACTTTTCCTGATCTGTTAGTGCTAGTACCTTCCTTCTAATGATGAGTTCTATTTTATCCTGTACATAGATTGTTTGTACTTTGTACATTGTTGCTGGATTTTATCTCCCTCAATAGACAGTGAGCTCCCTGAGAGCAAGGACTGTTTACTGTCTTTGTATTTCGCCTTTTTTGTATCCTCAGCATTGAGCATTATTCCTGCCATGAGGAAGACACTTAATAAATGCCTTTTGACTGAAATGACAGGATACATTATGTCCACGTGCACACACTGAAGAGTTGACATAAGAAACTTATAATCAGATAACTACAAATAATGCATCTAAACTAAGCATGAATGTTTATGTCAGTAGAGCTGTGCTGACCTATACATGCTGTTTGTAGTATTCGGACAGAAGTTAAGGATGCTGGGGGTCATGAACATCTTCAGAGGTTGGGGAGATCCAAGGAAGTCTCATTTCTGAACTCAGAGTTGAGTCTCGTGTATGTTTGATATATGATCTCAGCATATGTATTGGCACAGCCTGATGCTATGGATTAGTCCATCGACATTTATTTGCTTTTTGTTTTTTCCATCCCCTCTAAAGAGATGCCTGGAGTCCCAGGTCTCAGCAGGCTGTGGGGAAAAGAGGCAGAGAGCAAAGCTGCTGCAAGCAAAGGTGATGTAGCTGCGGAGAATGCTGACACGATAGGAACATGGCAAGGAGAACTTTAGAAGGGATCTGAGCTGTTCCTTGCTCCATATTCCCATAACTCCCTGTTCCTTTTCTTGAGAACTTAGTTGGTTTAGCTATTTAAGGATACTATTAGTCTTTGAGTTGGCATTTCTATCTTGATTGAGGCCACTGTGGGACACGGATAAGAATTCTTTGAGCCCTTTTAAAATTTCCACAGTTGAAACCAAAGCTTCGCCATCATTGCCCTCCCTCCCCACCAGCCTGTGCTCTGCAGCACATACTTGCATTCCCCAATGTGCAGTTGCTTTGTCTCTACTTTGTATGTGTTTTATGTGTTTTTTCCTATGTAAGTTCTGTTTTCTCCCAACAGAAGTGTACTTCTTGAGAGTAGGGAATGTTTCATTTTTGTCTTTTTACTTCCAGCATCTAGCATAGTCACAATATTTGAATATAAAAAAGTGCAGACTGAATTCTATCAGCATAATTTTGCTCTAAAGTCTGGGCTGACACTCAGGATGAGGGTTCTGGTGCAAATTCCACTGATTTACTATGGGATCTTAGACAAGTTCTAAAATCTACCTGGGCCTCAATTTCTTTAATGAAATGAGATAGGAGGACTGGATGCTCTCTAAAGTTCCTTTTAGCTTTAATAATTGATTCTATATCCTTCATTTGTGTCACCATGAAAGAATGGGGTCTTCATGGCAGCCAGATCATCATCAGAATTAGGAACAGAGATATTACTTAGAGATATTCTGTTTGGAAGCTCCTCTTTCCAAATTTTCCTTGTTTCTACACACTTGTATTTTGGGGGGAATTTTGTTCATTGCTGTTGTTGGTTTTGGTTTTGGTTTTTGTTTTTTTACCAATATCACTTTTTTTCAAATAGTTTTCTTTTAAAACGTGTTTATCTTTGTATGAATTTCAGCCTTTATTTCTTGAGAATATTTCTGGGTTCCTAGTCCTTCTGTGGGCAACTAGGTGACACAATCTGGCCTCAGATACTTACTAGCTGTGTGACCCTGGGCAAGTCACTTAACTCTGCCTCAGTTTTCTCATCTGTAAAATGAGCTACAGAAGGAAATGGCAAACCACTCCAATGTCCTTACCAAAAAAATTCAAATGGGGTCGCACAAAGAGTTAGACATGACTGAAACAACTGAACAAAAAAAATCCTCTTGGATGAATTCCAAATACATAATGTGGTTTTGCATACAGCCATCAATGTCAATGGGGGACCAGTAGTCAAGATATTGTATTTTACTCATGTTGTGCTCAGAATAATCTAGACTTTTTATCTTGGGAGAAAGTAAGTTAGGGGGAGGAATGGTAAGAACTGGCTGATGATTTGTGTGTGCTTGTGTGTGTGTGCATGCACATATAAGGGTGTTCCACACCCCTCACCCCATTTACTCTAACCAGTAAGCTGCTCTAGGCCATGATACCTTCATTAGATGAGAATGCCTCTTTCATTTAGTTACAGAATCAATCAATCAAAGTTATAAAATAGGTGTGAATAATTCCTAGACACATCTTTTGAATCAATCAATCAAAGGCATAATAAACGAGGTGAAAATTTAATCAATTTGGAAAGGAGGTAAAGAGCTATTGGATGAAATTACAGGATGAAATGTATTGGGACTGTTTGAAAGAATTAGGTACATATCAGAGCATATATCAGAAAAGGAGATTCCAGTGGGAGCATTCCAGCTTTAAGAGAGAAACTTTGGGAATGCTTTGAGGTGTCAGTGTATCAGTGATCAGAGGGGTAGCAAAGGAACAGGTGGGATAGTTAGCTTAGGCTCTCTTTTCCCATCCTCCATGGACTATGTCATCAGAAAGACTGGGCCAATAACAATTCCTCTTTTCATATGGGAGGTAAGAGAGAACAAACTAGATAATGAGAAAAAGAAGCTTCAGAGAGCATGGCCTGTTCTGGGTGGAAGGAAGTACAGCTATGGGACTCTACAATAACCTTGACCATTAGTGTCCAGCAAAGAGTTACATAAACCTCAGGGGAATTTTATGAGACTCCCAAAAAGGGAGAAAAGGACTTTGTGGGGCAATATTTTGTACAAACTATTCTTATTATGTCACCTTAGTGACATAATAACCTTAACTGAAGGCTAATTAGTTTTGCTTCACTATTTGATATAACATATTAATTGAGGAGAAATAATTAATGGAGAGCATGCCAGTGGAGCCTCATGAGTCACAGTATTTGAAACACCCCCAAACCTTCTGGGTTAGCCCTAGAGCCCTAAGAGGAGAAGTAGTCAGCTACCCTCTGGGAATTCAGCCTCTAATTGTAGCTAGGGAAAAGAAAACAAACACCCAGAAAGAGTACTAGATTTATACTTGTCTGCAAAGCACAAGATGTAATATTCATTATCCAGGAAGTTAGCAGATTGGATAGAATGCTGGATTTGGAGTCAAGGAACTAAGTTTGAATGTTCTCAGTCATATATAATAGTTGTGTGACTCTGGGCAAGTCACTTCATCTCTACCAGCCTCATTGTCCTCATCTATAAAATGGGGATAATGTTAAAACCTCCAGAGTTGTTGCTAAAACCATTCATAGCATATGTTACAAATGTTGCAGGTCTTAAAAGCTGATATAAATCTTAAGCTATTATTGTTGTGCTTATTTTCCTTTTATCTGTTAGCACTGCAGTTCTATTGAAAGCAGTAATTAGATTTCCCTGGTACTTTTGAGTTGTTCGTGCTGATTATTGCTAATAATTCTATAGCATCTTCTAGATGGCCAGTAATTAAAATTTGTGCCATCATTAAGTCTAGTTTTTTTTTTGTTGTTGTTGCAAGAAATCTTTACCTAATTGCTCTGTTTACCTGAACTCTAAAGATTTTAGATCTCACAAACTGATGCAAGCCTAAAGAAGGAAGTCAAAGCTAAAAAACAAAGCAAAACAAAAACCAAACGTGATAGAACTCAACTTTGGATATAGCAGGGCATGATATTGGGTCACAAGGCAGTTACATTTGTCTTTGGAGAGGAACATTGAGAATCCAGTCAAATTTGGGATACTAGTCAATTTCAAACGACAGGGAGGTTAACACAGGTGAGAAGCACCGAAGGGGTGAAGCATTTTTTCAGTCCCTGCCAAGGTCTTTGGCCAGTGGTTAAGTCTATACAACATGGGAGAAGATATTACACGCACAAAGTGCCAAGAAATAATCCAATTAAAAGTGATACTAGTTAGTTAAGTGGGATCTAGAAACGTGGGAATTCAGTGGGTGAGGATTAATTCTATGGAGTGTATAAACAACTGAGTTATGCTCTGTTTGTTTGGATTGTTGGGAACTGCCTATTATTCAAGCCTACCTTTCCCACACATGGATGATAAGCCACTGATGCTGACATAATATGCTTTGGGTAAAAAGTACAATTCTACTTTAACATGTATCAGGGGAGAAGAAGTGGGATCATTCTTTCCTTCTCCCTTGGCATGGATGAATTTGAGTTATACAATAGCCAAATAGGAATTTCTAGTGCAGAGTTGGAAAATGTTATGGGAAGAATAGAAAAGAGCTAGATACTGATATCTACGTGAAACTCTCAGGAACTATATTCATTATTCTCCTGGAGTATAAGGGGATGGTGTAGTATGAAAGAGAAAGCCAGAAGACTTGGAGAATAAAGTAATAGTTAAAATACAAACATAAATAACTTATGTATATAATATTTCTATCTGGATCTTTTCTCCAGCTGAAACATAGCTGATAGCATTACTGTAAACAATGGAAGAGTATGCAGGTTAAACCTATTAAACCCACACATAGAAGATGGAGTAGGGAAGAAAGGTTTTCCTCCTATTTGACTTGGTTATTGTATTTCAGGGGAAAGAAAATCAGATTTCTTAATTAATTAAGATGGGGGAGGAAATCCCAAAAGCAGTGGGATTTAGTTAAGTGTTTTACTTAACTAAATCATTTATGCATTTAACAAGTTAAGCAAGCATAAAGCATAGATCTGTAGGGATCATGGCCTCAGGAGCCTTGGTACTTGCCCCACAGACCTACTTGTTTTACTAAGAAATGAGGCAGAGCAGAATTTCCAGGATCATTCCAATTAGGTTGCCTTTTGAAGGTTTAATATAACATTTGCCTTTTTTAGCCTTAGGGCAGCTCCCTGGCTCCTCATCAGGAAACTAATCAGTTCCTTTCACATCTGGGATGCAATACCTCTAATCCTATTGTATATTGCAAGTACAAAAGTATAATTAACTAATTAACTACCCTCTATTCTTAAGACAAAGTAACTTTAAAAATTTAACAGGTTGTGCTTTGATAAAAAAATCATTAATAAATGCAATTCTGCTTGTATTGCACAAATAATGGCACCCTATACACATAAACAACCAGCTTGCAGACATCCTGTACATACAAATAGCCAGGCTGGTCTTTGTGAAAAGAATATTTTATCAGATAATTTATGAATTAAATTGCTTTGTAAAAAAAAAAAACTGTCAGAGGGAGCGGGAATCATCATGTTTAATGTTTTATTGGAAAATGTATTCTGATGACCAGGTAATCAATTACTATATAAAAGTATGTCTGAAATTTACATTTTGCATGTTTGACAGCTGGGGCAATGGTACAGCCAACATTTTCATGTACTGATGATTATTTTCAAGGAGAAAAGATCTATTTTAAAATGACAGTGAGCAGAGTATATCTAGAACTTAGGTATATGAAGTATGGAAGAACAATTAGCTAATTACTGAATTATTTGGCCAGTGTGCAGTTTTTACACATAACTACATAAATGACATCTGACAGTTAAAAGTTCATCATTTGGCTAATGTCTTTCAGCAAGCAGAAAAATAATGGACCAAGCCTGTGTTGGCACTTGTGCTCTTAACTTAATAGTTTCTTTATATAACTGATGACTGCTGTTTTCATTAGAGTTCTTACTAGCACATCAAAATAATATTTATGAAGCCTGACAAAATGAAAAATGATTCCTGCACCTACATTTTGGTTCAAAATGAAAAAAAAAAAAAGCTCAACAGATAGTCAATAAGTGTTTTTAAGTGCTTACTGTGTGCCAAACACTGTGCTTGTGGGGAATACAAAGAAACACAAAATCATAATCCATAACTTCAAGAAGCTCATATCGTAATGGGGGAAAATACATGAAACAATTATGTACATAAACATCATATACAGTGTAAATGGGAGCTAGTATCAAGTTGAAGGCACTAGCGGTGGGGAGAGGGGTAGAAAGTGGAGAGAGACTAGGAAAAACCTCTTGTAGACAGTGGTATTTAAGCTGTCTTGAAGGAAATCAGGGGAGCTAAGAGGCAGAGGCGAGGAGGGAGAGCATTCCCAACTTGGGGAACAGCCAGTGATATGACATGGGAACTGAGAGATGGAGTGCTATGTGCAAGGAATCATCATGTGCAAGGGAATCACGAAGGTCTTGGGATCATGGAGTACATGGAGGGGGAATAAAGTATAAGAAGAATAAAAAAAATGGGAAGGGGTTAGGTTGTGATGATAGAGAATTTTTCATTTGATCCTGAAACTACTGAGGTGCCACTTAAGTTTATTAAGAGTCAGATTTGCACTTTAGGAAGATCAGTTTGGCAGGTGAGTGGTGATGGACTGGAGTGGAGAAAGATTTGAGGGAGGAGACTAACCAGCAGGATATTACACTAATTCAGGTATGAGATGATGAGATTCTTCACTAAAGTGGTGGTGATGGGAGTGGGAAGAAATAGAAATATACAAAAGTTATTTATTGTCAAGATAAAATCAACTGGTCTTGGCAGCAGATTGGATTAGGGCGTTATAGAGAGTGAAGACTTGTGTATGACACTGAAGTTCTGGACCTGGGTCACTGGGAGGATAGTGGTGCCCTTACAGTAAGTAATATGGAACTTCAGAAGAGGGAAGGATTTGGGGGTAGAGAGAGTGAATTCAAGTTTGGAAATGTTGAATTTAGAGTATCTTTAAGACAACTTGGTCAAGATGCCTATTGGACTTAGAGTCTGGAGGTTAAAAGAGAGGTGAGGTCTAGGTAAGTAGATCCCAGAATCATCAGCACAGAGACAATAATTGAATCCATTGGGGCTGATCAGTTCCCCAAGCAAAATAGTATAGAGGGACAAGAAGACCCGGGACAGAACCACAAAGTCAGTTACTGTTAGTGGGCATGATCTGAAGGAAGATCCAGTAAGAGAGACTTAAAGAAAGTGGTAAGACAGGTAGAAAGAAAATTGGGAGAGAACAATGTTATGAAAACTTAGACAAAAATATATTTCTTAGGAGAGAGTAACGGACCATGTCAGATGTTACAAAGAGGACAAGGAGAATAAAGATTGATAAGAAGCCATTAGATTTGGAAACCAGGAGATCATTGGAACAGGCAAAAGCAATTTCAATTGAATTAAAAGATTCAAAACCAAAATGCCAAAGGTTTAGAATCAAAGAAGGGGAGAAGAAGAGGAGACATTGATTGTAGATAGCTTTGTCAGGTCATTTAACCATAAAAAGGGAAGAGAAATAGGGTATGATAGCAAGTGGGGATGGTTAAATCAAGGAATTAGGGGCATTTTTGTAGGCAGCAGGGAAGAAGCCAGATGAGAGAGGACACAAAAACAAACATTGTGTTGTGAACAGAAATCCCAACACAAGGACAGTCTCCTAGTTTGCTGATTTGCTAATAGATTTTTTCATTGCTCTATTTACAAATTTTGATTTTCTTTAATTGTCTTATGCTAGTTCTTTGTAGATGGCTGGTCTCTGAAAGTGCTTCCTACAGTCAATTTCCAGTGGCACCAAATGTTCAGCCCTTTGTCAGATTACACAAATCATCTAAAGTTGTCTACTTCTTGTTCCTCGTATATAAAATTCCATTTCCCACTTCCTGTCCTTTGTATAGTTTTTCCCCCGGGCTTGGAAGATTAACCTCCATTTCTAAGAATCCTTGGCTCTCTTCAAGACTTAACTCAAGCGGTCTCTTCCCTGTAAATCCTTTCCCGACTGCCTTATGGCACCACCCTCATTGTTAGAACTTCCTTCCCTTTACTAACTCCGTATATATGATTTATCTATTCATTTACCTTTGTACATGGACTTGCTGACCTCTGAGGGCCCATCCAGCTCCAGTTCTCTGAAATATGAAATACGTTGTTTCTTCTGGTAGGATGTCTGCTTCATGTAAGGGCAGGAATTGCTTTATTTTTGTCTTTGTATCTCAAGCATCTAATACAAAGTTCCATATTGGGTACCTAATAAGTGCATGTCAAATTTAATAATTTTAGAGGAAGGAAGAATTAGATCCAGAATGGAAAATATGGAAGCAAAGTGAAAACATGTCATCCTTTATGCTCCAGCTATTTCTGAAATAACAAAGGCTTTTTCACTTATTGTCAGTGGCATTAGCTTCTTTTATACTATAACGAACTCTCAGATTCAGCTTATTGAATATTCTGGACAGAGGAATGGGCATAGTGGCACCATGGCTAGTGACTGCTACAATTTTTAACTGGTTCTAATAAGGAGGTAAAGAAATAACCTCATGCAAGATAGGAGAATCTGAGAGCAATGAGAAAGTGGGGGCAAAGAGGAGGAATCAATTGGGTTAAGAAGAATCCTCATGCATGTGTGTGTGTGTATCTGCACACATGTGCATTTATAAATATAAATTTTAAAAGAGATCTCTTCTACTTGTGTCTCTAAGGCTTGAGTAGGGAGAAGTAACATGATACTCCATTTTTTTCATCTTTTAATGTCTTTAATGACATTATATTAAGCAGTAATTTTGTGTAATCTACATCAAGATAAGATATTAACCATGCCCAATATGCTGTGCTGTCTGTGCACTTGGCCCTGTAGAAGCTGCTTCTATAGAAAGAGCATTTGAGAAGCTATAGATCATCTGCATTGGAAAATATGTATGTATGTATACCTTCATGCATGCTCACATCTGTATAAATATATGGGGTATACTTGTATTTGTTTTGTTTGTGTATACTTTTGTTTGGAAATAACTCATCAATGTAGAGCAGGGGTATCAAACTCAAATAGAAATGAGGCTACTAAACTGCCTATTGACTTAGAAAACTACACATTAACATTAGCTATGTTTTTTTGTATTTTTACTTGTTTTGTTAAATATTTCCCAATTAATTTGATTTGGGCAGGACTGCGTGTTTGACACCTCTGGTACAGAGAACTTGTCATGTGGAAACTTCTGTGTAGACATATTTGCCTCTTATCTGGAACTTGTCAGGTTAGAGAATTATGTGGGACGCCAAGAGGTTAAGTGGTCATATATGTGGTATGTGTAAAAGGCAGGACTAAGCCTCTATACTGTCTTCTATATAAGTGTCGATATACCTATGCACATATAAAATGTCTTTTCTTTGTCCTGGTCACAGACGGCCAAATGAGGTTGTGTTCTCTTGAGGTTCTGCGCTCTCTCTCTCTCTCTCTCTCTTTCTCTCTCTCTCTCTCTCTCTCTCTCTCTCTCTCTCTCTCTCTCTCTCTCTCGGGGCATGCAATTTCTTCTCTAATTAGTGATGCCATGCTGGTGAATCTGAGCTTTTACAGAAAGCTAGACACAATTAAAGCCCAAACAAATGTACACCTTGATCACCTTATTATCCTTGACTCCCTAAACACCAGACTTGACGTGTCACTCAATCAGTCAAGCCTAAGTGCCAAGTACATGCCAGATATCGTACTGCCTATTAGAGAAACAAAGAAAAATGAAACAGCCCCCTGCCCTCAGTAGCTTATATTCTATTGGAGGAAAAAAACATTTACTCATATATATATGTATATATATACATATATAATATATATATATTCTCTGTATTTATACATACATATGTCAATACATATTACATATGTGTATTGATTTTGAATTGGACTTGTGACTTTGATGGCAAAGGAAACTCCTTGTACCAATGAGGACCTACTCTGTAATTTAGGGTTTTAGTTAGCCACCTGGGGATACTGAGAGGATAAGGGACTTGCCCAGGACTATATATCCAGCATATATTATTGTAGGATTTGGAACCAGGCCCTCTTGATGTTGGGGGGTGTGTATGGAGAGGCGGGGGGGGGGGGTCAGTTTTCTCATCTGTACCAATGGTGTCAGACTTAAATAAAAATGGAACATACTAAGCTGTTCCCTAGGGATATTATATTGACTTGGGAAACCACAGATTAACATTTTGGATATTTTATTATATTTTTGTTTATTTGTTAAATATTCCCAAATCATATTTTAATCTGATTTAGTCTATACCTTTGCTGTATACCCTGATACAAATATGAGTATGAGATACACCTCTCATACAAAATATTTACCAAATAATTACCAGGTAATTTATTTTGGGGAGGAAGGGGCTAGTAGCTGGAAGAAAGGCCTAGTATAGGAAGTAATGTGTAAATTGAGTTATGAAGGAAGATAGAGATTCTGCAAGTGGAAGGAAAAGTAGAAATGCGTTTCAGGCTTGGAGAACAGATTGTACAAAGTGATAGAGATGAGAGATGGGTTGTCATATATGAAGAATAATAAGGCCAGTTTGACTTGGAGTAACATAAAATGCTATAGTATGTAATAAACCTAGAAAAGCAGGCTGAAGCCAGGCTGTTTTTATTGTCTATTGTTCAGTCATTTTCATTCATGTCTGATTCTTCATGACTGCATTTCGGGTTTTCTTGGTAAAGATATATTGGAGTGGTTTGCCACTTCCTTCTCCAGCTCATTTTACAGATGAGGAAACTGTGGCTAACAGAGTTGAGACTTGTCCAGGGTCACATTGATAACAAGCATCCGAGGTCAGATTTGAACTCAGGAAGGTGAGTCAGCCTGACTTCAGGCCTGCCACTCTGTGCACTATGGTTCCACCTAGTTACCCTGAAGTTGTAAAGGATTTCCAATGCCAAACAGGAGTTTATATTTGTTCCAAAAGGCAAATACAGAGTCATTGGTGCTTCCTGAGCAGGGAGATGATTTGGTCACAGCTGAACTTTAGAAATATTGTTTTAACAGCAAGGAGAATATGAGTTAGCATGGAGTGTTTACTGGGAAGGTTTATCAGACCTGCGTGGATTACTGTTGGGTTTTAATCACAGCAGATTCTACCTTTTGTATAAAATAAAAGTAGGAGTAAACGGCCAAATGTCCTTTGAAGCTTGCCACTGAGATGCTAATAATAAATAACAATAAGTAACATTTATATCATGCTTGTCTGCATAGCCTCTTTCTAGGTGCCAGTCCCTGTGCTTAGTGTTTTACTTCATTTCATTCTCACAATAGCCCGAGGAGGTAGGTGATATGATTATCCTCATTTTACAGATGAGGAAACTAAGGAAAATGGGGGTTAAGTGACTTGCCTGGGGACACACAGTTATAACATCCTATCTACTATATTTATTAGAGCTACCCTTGATATGAATATGTATATACATATTTTATATATTATTTCTACTATATATGTATACACATAAACATATATATTAACTAGGGTTGTGTTCTTCAGTCAGTTACTTTTCCTCACTTTTCAGACCCTGTTTGGTTGCTCAGTTGTCAAATGAGGGTGTCGGTTTAAATGACCTTGAAATTCCTTTCCAAATCTAATGTTTTGTGGGTAGACGATGCTATTAAAAATTTTAAAGCATATTGTTTTCACATATTTAGCATTCATAATGAATGCATGCAGAATTATGAAGTTTTCCTTATCAGAGAAAAGAGGTATGTGTATATATGTTGCTGAAGGATAAAACTCACCTTGTTTGTCATTTTTTTCAAATGCTCAGTTACCTTTGTGTGATATGGGCTAAGTCAAGATCTAGGTCATTAGATCCCTTCTCTTTGGGGCATTTCATGCTATCCCTTACTTCTCGTAGAGGGAATAATAATAATAAATAATAAACACTTAGTATGTTGGTTGATATCTTGTTGGTAACAGGTTTCGAGTTCTTCATTTTCATACTGTTGAGTACACTGACTGACAGGCTCAGAAAAGTTGCTGTGCAGAACAAAAATCAAAAAGCAAAGCCGAGGAGGACCCCCAGGGCTTAGATGTGAAGGGAATATAAGAAACCCTCTTAGAAAGCTTTGATAAGAATCAGAACTGGAGAAATTATAGGTTCATGGATTTAGAGCAGGAAGGATCTTAGTGGTCATCTATTTCCACATCCTTATTTTTTACAAATGAGGGAACTGAGGCCCATAGTAGCAAAAGTAGCTTACCTAAGGTGAAAGGTTGGGATTTGAAACTAAGCCTCTGACTCCACATTAAGTTATCCTTTCCATCAGCAAAGCTACACGGAAGAGGATATGGCATTCCTGTTATCTCCTCCCCTCCTCACCAAACAGAATATAAATTTCTTAAGGGAAGCGAAGTCTGGCCACCAAGACACATGCTTTGCATACAAATGTTTATCGAGTTGAATTGAACTGAAGCAAAGTGAACTACAAGTTGTATTGTCCTCACCTTACAGCTTTGCCTACTTGACCATAGTTATCATCTTCATTTCACATCATCATGATCAAACATTTGTAAATTTTACTAGGTCCTGTACAAAGAGAGCTACCTGGCCATGGAGCCTCTGGCTTCTAGAAATTTTTATTCTATCACTCTGTCTTCAGTAACAATTTAAAAGTAGCAAATTCATCCATATATCTGAATGTCCACTTGAGTTATCATCATATTCTTCCCTCAATTCATCTCTAATTTCAGTGCCACTTGAATCAGTCATTGAAAAGAAAGATGTAACAATCCTACAAAGAGAATGAAACCTCATTATAAAGCATTTTGCTGTTTCAAAGATACATGTGAATTGTAGATCAAATTATTCACTCTTTATCAATTATATAGTGCCTGGTACATAATAAGCATGATAAATGCTTGTGATTAATTTATTTTTATGCATTTGAGTGTGTGTATGTACATATATATGTATATATATATGTATGTGTGTGTATGGTCATTATATATTATTTTAACATATATTGAGTGCATATATACATATGTTATAAATATGCACATGTATATGTATTCATGTATATATACATACACATGTATATCTCATATGTGTATATGTATGCATATATATTTATGAAATACTTTTAGAGACATTAAATTTAATTCAACAAATCTTTAAGTGCCTGCTTAATGCTGAGGCTACAAAGAAAGGAGTAAGAGCAGTCCCTGTCCCTAAGAGGTTTAAATTCTACTGCAGATAGGGAACAACAGGTACATAGATTAATATATACTAAATATGTAAAAGGAAGCACAAAGCAATTTTAGGGTCAGGAAAGAACCTTTATAAGTATAGGGTGGGGGAGAATGGAGAAAAGCCTTATGTAGAATATGGTTGTCTTAGCAACAGAGATAGGAATTTCGAATGGCAAGGGTAAGGAGCAAAGGATTTAAGGGTATATAAAATCATGAAAGCAGGAGGACAGAAGGTAGGCTAGGTTGGCTGGAAGTTAGAAAACATTAGTAGAAATAATGGGAAACAGATCTGGAAAGCTAAATTGGAGACATATTGTTAAAGATTTACTATGCCAGCAAAGTTCATATTTTGTCCTAGAAGAACTTCTTTGGAAGCTCCATAGAGTGCTAGACTTGGAGTCAGGAAGACCCAGCTTCCAGTCTCACTGCTCACATTTAGTATCTGCATGATCCAAATCTTGATCTCTGTGTGCCTTATGTAACTGTCTACTGTTTGTTGACTTAGTCTGATACTAGATTTGTGCTATTGGTGGAAGCTTCCTTACTTAGAATTCTTTCTATACGATGATAGAATCACAAACCCTTAGGGGAGTCATATCTTCTGTTTCAGGGTCCGTTATACACAGTTTCAGAAAGGAAAGGGACCTTAGAGGTCACTTAGCCCAGTTGCCTCATTTTGCAGATCAGAAGAGTGAGGTGATACATTTGGGACAGAAGCAAGGGGCAGAATTAGCATGTGGGAGCCAAAGGGAGATTTCATGTTTTCCATGATTGTTTAGATAAGGGGAATTGATCGCTCTTGTCAATGTCAGTAGAACCAAGTTGTCTGGGAAAAGTCCAGAAAAGAGTAATAGTAGATTAAGTTAAGAGAACAGCGGCTCCCAGTTTAGCTCAGTTGTTGATTCATTTATATGAAATCGTGTTCCTTCAAAGGTAGCAATGGTTCACATACTTTAGTCTTGCATTATTGGGAAAAAAGAAACTAACTTAGACATTCTAGCTTTTTCCCAGGCAATGAATGACTTACAGCATCAGCAAATGAGTTTTGGTCATTTTTTAGATTCTTAATAGCTTGAGACCTAAAGCTGACTTGCCACTGGTAAACTTCCATTTGTTTATTAACCTTGCTGAATGGTTTCTGAGACCAAAGCCCAGACTGTAAGGAAGGAGGCTGGCTTTAGTTTCCTCTTCAATGTAGTGCCTATCCCTAGATGCCCAGGAACCTACCAGAGAATGGCATCCTTGCCTATCTGTAGTGTTTATATTCATTAAATGGAGAAGAAGGAATAGAGAGGGAGAGGTTAACTGAGGAGGAAGTGGAAAAGCCTCAGCCAGAAAAGCCTGGGCTGAAGCCAGGGACAGGTCCCAGCCGGGATGGAACCATCTGCTATCAGTGTTCTAGGCATGGAGACTCCTCATCGTTTCACTGCTGCTTCCTGGTGGCACCTGCCCTGAGGATCTGGGACAGCCCTTCCGGCAATCCTGCTTTTTGTGTTTTTCTTATAACTGAGGACTCAATCTAAGGAGGGGATATGGGGAAATGTTAGTCTCAAGAAACTGATTGAAGACTCTGACTCGTGTTTTGGAAGAGACTACCGATTTAAGTAACAATTTATAACTGCAAAGTTTGGATGATTTTATTTTAAAACAATAACATCCACAACACTATTTCTCCTACCATTTATTATTTTTTTCTGGTAACTTGCCCTTAGGCTGTGTGCCTGGACCCTGTCTGTTCTTGGCTGCTTGGTGCTGCAGATGGCTCTCTCTACCTCTCCCTCTCCAGAGTATCTGTCTTCAGAGCAAAGAGGTGCTTCTCATCCACCTTCCCTCACCTTCTTTCCCCTCTTCCTTCTCACAAGTGGATCTCCCCTCTCATCCCTCCCCCCCACTCTGCCCTTGTGCCTTCGGGCACTGATTCTTGACTCCTCTTAGAACAGAGTGCCCTAAAGTATGAAAAATCGTCCTTTCATTCTTTCTGCCTCTGTCTTCACCCTCCTCCCATCCTTACCCTCCCATTCCTGATGCAGCCCCCAAGATGCTGTTGGTTGTTTGGTTGTTTATGGTGGAAGTCAGCCACACTGCCCTCCATCCCCTCCTAATTTCATCCAGGTGATATTTTAATAAATCATGAGACACAGCTAGACTCCATACATTACTTACCAGCCCCCTGAAGGTTTGCATGTTCTTTGATGGATAAGTTAAAAGCACAGGCCTTGGCTGAAATTGTATTGAAACAGCAAATCTCTCTTCTTCTTTCATTTCCCTGAAGGAGGGTGAGAGGTACAGTAGAGAAAGAAGCAAACTGACAAGAGATCCTTCTACCTGATATTTGACAATGTAGTCATCTCTGAGACAACAAGGCCTAATGAAACTAGATTACATGGTTTTACTTTGACAGATCATTTTGAAAAATGTGGTATTTTTATTCTGTTTCTCTTATTTGTCATTATTCTTCTCCTGCCTGAAGGGGTGAGAAAGAGACTTCTCTACTGAGTTACAGAAGGCATTCGTAGTGATAGTTGAGGTATATTGTGCCGAGTGGGGACTGGGGGGTGCAATGACAAGGGTGGGAAATTGAAATTAATGAACAACAGATAATGGGGAGTAAGATATAAAAATCTACCCTTGGCCATCTTTTTTTCTTGTTTCTCTCCATATGGGCCATCCCCTCTTTTTCCTCCTGCCTTCTTTCTTTCACCTCTCCCAATGTCTCTTCATACCCCCTTTCTTCTTTATCTCTTTTTTCTTCCTTTTCTTCCTCCATCTTTCTTTACATCTCTTCTTCTCCTGACCAAATTAGAAATCCAGAAAATATTTCTCTTGGCTTTGAATCCCTCTTTAATAATTAATAATAATATTTATATAGTGTTTAACATTTTCAAAATGTTTTACATATTTTTAAATAATATTTTATTTTCCCCAATTATAGGCTGACAGTTTTTAACAACTTTTTAAAAGTTTTGAGTTTCAAATTCTATCCTATCCTTCCCTCCTTTCCCTCCTCCCTGAGATGGTGAACAATATGGTATAGGTTATACATGCATAGTCATATAAGTGTTTTACATACTTTATCTAATTTTTTTTCCTTACAACCACCCTGGAAGGTAGGCAGAGGGTAAGTGACTTGCCCAGGATCAAAGAGCTAGTAAGTGTCTGGGGGTTGACTTGAACTCAGATTTTCCTGTCTCCAAGTCTTGTCTATTGGTCTAGCTCCCTCCGAGGAGACGAGATGACTATTTAATTTGCTTATCCTTTTTATGGCAGCATAAAGAGTGAAAGCACTTGGCATCCATTGCCTTTGAGAGACTGGTAATATTGGACTGGCTGGAGCCTGAGGTTAAGAAAACACCTTAATCTTCACACTTTTGTAATTAACTAGAAAATTCATCATAGCTCTGGAGTTGAAGGGGAAGTTATAGTTCATCTAGTTCAACCCTTTCTATTTACAAATAAGTAAATAAACAAATTTACAAATAAAAACAAACTGAACACCAGGGAAATTAAAGACCACCCCAAGGTCATACAGGGAGTCTTGATTCTCAGACTCTAAATTCAGCTCTCTGATTTTGGAAAATGACATGTCTTCTCCACAATTACTCCATATTTTCTAGTTATCAGTGTGTTTTTAAAGTAAGTGAGCATTTTGATTCTGATAAAAATTTACTTTAAGGCTAGGCAACTGGGTTTTATAACCACAATCCTGTGTGCTAGACAGTAGAGTTGGAAGATTTCAAGGCCTTCCTTGTCCTCATTTGATCAGCATAGCCCTGGAAATGTTCCTGAAGTGAGCTACAACTCCCTTGTACAAAAAATGCCCCAAACAACCTGCTGGAATGACTGATGGACAGCGGGAAATTAGCTTTGTGTCTTCAGAACCTTCAGAGCACTGACCTGCCTGGCATAGAGACTCCGCCTAAAAAGAGCAAGGAACAGCATTGCTCCTGTGGGGTCAGGCTTCAGGTCAATTCTTCCATTGAGAGCTCAGGTTAAATATTTCCATCATCTGAAGAAAACCCTAGGGCTGAGTACAATCCATTGGGAGAGGTATTGCAGAACAGAAATCTAGATATTTGCCAAGGGAACCAACCAACAATAATAAATGTCCTAAGTAGACATCGAAAAATGTTTTCATTTCATTTTAATTTTCATTTCATTTACAGCATACCAAAATAATTTTAACAAGCATCTATTAAGTGCTTACTATGGTGCAGTGCACTGTGTTAGCAGGGAATATGAAAAGATGGAAAACCTTATAGTCTCTGCCCTCAAGGACCTTATACTCCAATATAGGGAGTGTGACATGTATATAAATAATCATGAGTACAATGGATAGAGTACTGGGCCACAGGTCAGAAAGACCTGAGTTCAAATGCAGCTTCAGATACCTACTAGCTGTGTGATCCTAGGCAAGTCACTTTTGCAACATCTGTTATATGTGCTCTCTTCTTTCTTTTGACACTACTACCATTCTAATGCAAGCCCTCTGGATTACTGCAAAAGCCTACCAGGGGGTCTGCCTGCCTCAAGTCCCTCCCCTTAAGTCCATCATCCATTTAGCCAATAAAGTGATATTCCTAAGTCACAGGTCTGATTATATTATATATATTGTCACTTCCCTACTCAATAAACTCCAGAAGCTTCCTATTGCTGCCTAGATCAAATGCGAAATGTTCTGTTTGGCATCCAAAACTCTTCAAATCTAGCTGCCTCCTACCTTTCCAGTCTTCTTATACCTCATTCTTTGACACAAACTCTTTGATTCAGTGACATTGGACTCCGTGCTATTCTAGGAACAGGACACTTCATTTCTTGACTCAGGGCTTTTTCTCTGGTGGTCTCTTATGCCTGGCTTTCCCTCTTCCACTCCAATTACTGACCTCCCTGGCTTCTTTATGTCCCAATTAAAATACCACCTTCTACAAGAAGTTTTCCCAAACCCTTCTTAATTCTAGTGCCTTTAGTATTTTCTGTTTACCCTGCCTATAGCTTGCTTTTTACTTATTTGTTTTCATGTTGTTTCCCCTGTTAGGCTGTAAGCTCCTTGAGGGTAGAGACTGTCTTTTGCTCTTTTTGTATCCCCATCATTTAGCACAATACTTGGCACATAGTACACACTTAAGAAATGCTTATTCTATTTACTTTCTCTCCTTTCCGTTTTATTTTGTTTCTTCTTTCTTGTGGTTCATTCCATTGGTTATAATTCTTCTTTGCAACATGACTAACGCATAAATATGTTTGCTGTGAACGTATATGTAGAGGCTATATCAGATTGCATGCCACCTTGTGGAGGGGGAAAGGGAGGGAGGGGGAGAAAGTTTGAAACTCAAAAGCTTGTGGAACTGAATGTTGTAAACTAAAAATAAATAAATTTATAAGAAAAACAGTGAAAATGTTTATTGCTTGAACGACAATCTCTGTCTGCCTCAGTTTTCTCAGATATAAAATAAGGTTAATAATAGAATCTACCTTCTAGGGTTATTGTGAAGATCAGGTAAGATATCTGTAAAGTGCTTAGCACAATATCTGGTACACATTAGGTACTTAATAAATGCTTGTCTTTTTCTTCCCCCTCCCCCCCATGATATCAGGTAGAATGGGAAAATGACAACTATGGTTGCTCTTATTTGTCCTTCATTCTTGGAGAGGATCAGTGACATCAGGAGGGTGATGGCTTGACTGTAAGTGAATTGAATTGAAGTGTGTAGACAGAGCTGTGCAAACTCATCAGCCTCACTTTCTCCTCTAGACTCATCAGAATCCAGTGGCAAGACACAGGTCAAAAGTGGGAGACCTCAATCTAAAGTCTTTCTGAGGTCTCAGTTTGTCTGAGGCAATGCTCATTTGGTAATTAAAGGCTAGGTAAGATCTGGAAGCAAAAGATGACCTGGTTTGCCTTCATAAAAGAATAAATCTGGGAGGGAAGCCCCCAGAGTTTCTGGCCAGATCAGAAACAATTCCTATTTACACTCACTCTGAGCCATCAATATCCAAACAATGAATAAGTGAGGCTTGGACTGGGATCTCTCCTCCTGTCCAAGAGTTATTCTCTTACACGTGGGTGCTTTGTCCAAAGGAAAGGACAAAGAGAAATCTAGACAAATTTCCTAGGAATCTAGGAAAATTTGAGGAGTCCAAATCCCTAATTTATGCTTTGATAGAAGAGAAGGTTTTTAACTGGCAACGCGTGTAGCAACATGGCATAGTGGATAGAGTGGTATATATATAGACATGGGAATTTTGCCTCAATCTCTTATTAGCTGTAAATCCTGGTACCTTGCTTCTCTGGACTTGAGAACGTGATCTATAAAATGAAGGGGTTGGAGTTCTGAGTTCTCTTTTTGCTCTAAATCAATGATGCTATGCTTTCCCCCTTAATTCCAGTGCCTTCCCTCTGTTGATTAACTCCAATTTACCTCCTAAATAGCATATTTGAACATAGTTGTTTGCGTGTGTGTGTGCGCATGTGTGTGTATCCTTTATATCCACATATGCTGGCACATAGTAGGTGCTTAGCCAATTTTTATCGATTGACTGGAAGGAGTGTATTTTCAGGCATTTATGAATGTAAAAAGGCAAGAAAAGCAAGTAATTCAGTAGAATATTGGTATTAAAAAGATGACCTTTTGTTTACGGGAGAAGTTTGAGATCATTAGATCAGCTTTGCAGTTTCCCCAAAGGCCATGCAACTTATTTTCCTCCTATTTTATTCATTGTCCATTTGCACTATTAGGTTTTCTTAAATAAGCAGTGCAAAGAAGTAGAAGAAAACAATGTAATTGGAAAGACAAGAGATCACTTCAAAAAATCAGGGATATCAAGGGAGTGTTTCATGCAAAAATAGGCATGAAAAAAGACAAAAATAGTAGGGACTTAATGGAAGCAGAAGAGATTAATACGAGGTGGCAAGAATATACAAAAGAACTATACAAGAAAAATTTTAACATCGCTGATAACCACTCTGGTGTGGTTATTGATCTAGAGCCAGACATCCTGAAGAACGAAGCCAAAGTGGGCCTTAGAAAGTATTGCTAACAATAAGGCTAGTGTAGGTGATCGAATTCCAACTGAGCTATTTAAAATCCTAAAAGATGATACTGTTAAAGTGCTGCACTCAATATGCCAGCAAATTTGGAAAACTCAATAGTGGCTGCTGGTGAGGCCAAGCAAAGTAGGATCTTTTGCTGTTTTTGTTGTAGTACAATCAAGAAGTATAACGCCTCCATTTGAATGTGATTAAAGAAGATCCTCCCCACACATTGATGGGCCTGCCCATTGAAGGAAACTTGATTGGGGGAGTTGTTTTGTAGGAGGGTCCCAAGTACCTCAGAGGGTCATACCCTCTGGCTCTGAAAAGTGCATAAATACTCAGAGTAAGGTTTTACTTTGGAGCTTAAGTTTTTGGAAGAAGGTTTTATTGTCGGATGAGAGTCTGGGAAGCCGTTAAACAGCCCCCCTCCCAGCTTTGAAAACCCAGGTGTTGGTACTTCCCTCCATGGTAAAGATGTATGTATGTTAATGGTCAGGCAGTTTGGAATCACTGTCTGTTGATTTCTGATTTCTCTGAAATTTTGATATTGATTTTCTCTGATACCTGTGCTTGATTAAAGTGATTGTTAACCCCTCAAATGTTGCCTTCCTTTAGAAAAGCAGATCAAAGAACCTGTGGTAGCAGGCCCCTCTATGTATGTTGGGGTGCTTACTGATCCAGCACTGGATTAAAAAAGATCAGTTTCTGTCCCAATCCTAAAGAAGGACAATGCCAAAGAATGTTCAAATTACCAAACAATTGTGTTCATTTAGCATATCAACAAAGTTATACTTAAGATTCAGTAAACTAGGTTTCTGCAATATGTGAACCAAGAATTATCAGAAGAGTAGGCTGGTTTTTGAAGAGGCAGAGGAACTAGAGAACAAATTGCCAACATTCTCTAGATGATGTAGAAAGCAAGGGAGTTCCAGAAAAACATCTACTTCTGCTTCATTAACTACACTAAAGCCTTTTACTGTGTGGATCATTCAAAATGTGGTAAGTCCTCAAAGAGATGGAGTACCAGAATATCTCACTTGTCTCCTGACAAACCTCTGTGTGGGCCAAGAAGCAGCAGTTAGAACTGAACATGGAATAACCAATGGCTTTAAGCTTGAAGGAGTATGACAAGGCTGCATGTTGTCACCTCATTTATCTATGTCATGCGACATGCCAGGCTGGATGAATCAATCTCAGCTGTACAGATGATACCACTCTAATGGCAGAAAGTGAAGAGGAATTATGAAGCCTCTTTATGAGGGTGAAGGAGGAGAATGTAAAAGCTGGTTTGAAGCTTAACATAGGGTCTTAAAGAGTTGGACATGACTGAATGACTAAACAACAGTTATTAGTGCATTCTCCATTTGTACTATCTTTCATAAACATATGCTCATATATATGTATGTGTGTGTATGTATGTATGCATATGCACGTATATAAACTGGTGGATAGACTCAGTAGGTTGTCTCTTAACCGAATATCGAATATCGTAATCCAAACAATAGACATTCATTATCCTCTTGATTTTTCCTGAGTCAATGTTTAGACCAAACTTTTTTGAGTTGTTATGTAACTTTTCCAAGAGATTATTCCGTGTTTTGGAGTTTAAAGTAACTAGTATATCATTACCTGGAAACAGAAGCTACCATCAGCCAACTAATAGTTGTTCCATTTGAATTAACTGTGCCAGATCTCTATGACAATGGCAAGCATAGTTAGCAAACCTATGTCTCACTGTTTTGGGTTTCCTGCAATTTATAATGAGAAAATCATCTGTTATTATATCCTATAGATAGGAGACATACTATTGTAAGAAACTCTCAGCACCATTTTATCTTATGAAATCACATGCATTTTTTGTAATTAACAAACAGTAAGCACAATGAAATTTTTAGTCATCAGGTCATAGATCTAAGCTGATTGGGACCTTTGTTGTTGTTGTTGGGTAGTCATTTCCGTATGTCCTTCATGATCCCATATGGGTTTTTCTTGGTGAAGATATTGAAGTGGTCTGCCATTTCTTTCTACAGTTTTAGAGGTCCGATAGTCTAAAATGCTCATTTTATAAATTAAGACTGAGGTTCAGAGAGGTTTGGTAACCTGCCAAAATCACATCAGTATTAGTGATAGAGCTGGGATGCAGTCTTAGGCCTCTGATCTCACATCCATTGCATTTTACACCAGTAAGTTGTATGATGATAAAAGATGCAGTTTACCGAGGAATTATTGCTTGTGAACGTTTGTGTGTTCTTTAGTAAATTCTTACTGAGCGTGCCCTCTAAATATATGATGAGGATTCTCATAAACATTTCACATAGATGGAAAGGCAAGTATATTGGTAGTTATTTGGTGCTCTTTTGGTTGTCTTTGTTATTTATTGTGTTCATAAGATGTGATTTTTTTCTATATTTTTGACATCTCCTTTAGATACATTGTGAATCTATCCCTTAATACCCTTAAAATTGCATCACCTTGGTACAGTTAGTCTAATCCAGTTGCCTCTCCTATTTTGTTCTGTTTAAAATAAATTCAGCTTCCATTATAAGCACAACTGAGACTGATGTTTGAGTTTTACGTTGGTGTGCCCACTTTTCTTGATGGTGAAAGAGCGTTTGCCATAAAAATCTTTGCAGATCTTTTCCATTTTTCTTTTATTGATTGTACTGCTTACATTTTTACTTTTAAATGTCATTGCTTCATTGTGTTTCTTGTCAAGTTTTCATTAAATTGCTCTCTGTTTATGATCTAATATTGATCATGATTTTTATTATCCATTTATATAAGATTCTATAAATGAATTTATATTCTAAATCAGTATTGCCTTTGGCTGCCATATTCTTCTGCTCAGCAAGTAAGCCAGATATTTCTAAGATGCTCTTTTATGCTCTTTCAATTCTTTGTTATAACATCTGATTTACATGTTAAACTTCTCTATAAAATTTATAGTAGTTTGTGTCTTTATCCTTCCATCTATATCCTATATTTGTACATCAGTAACTTGTTTAATAGTTCAGAATTGAATTTATCCAGTTGTATCTTTTTCTTTTATTTATTTTTCTAGAAAAGCTTAGATAGAGTGGATAGAGAGCTGATCTTAGATTCAGGGAGCTTTAGTTTTACCTCTTGATAACTGTCTTTGTGACCCTGAAACAAGTCACTTAACCTCTCAATGTCCCAGGCGACTCTCTGAGACTTATAAGTTGCAGAGCACATGTGGTCTTTATTGGGAACTTCAGAGGGAAGGTTTGGTCACAAATAATTCTTTCTTCTGGCTTTGTGCTAATTTTGATTTTTGCACCAGGACCATAGCACTATAGATTTAAAGCTGGAAGGAATCTTAGAAATCATGTATTTTATAGATGAGGAAATTGAGTCCCAGAGATGTTAAGTGACTTGCCTAGGTACATACATGTGTAGTAACATCAGTAGGATTTGAATCCAGGTTCTCTGACCTCAAGTCCTGTACTCTTTCAACTCCACATCCCTCTTATCAAGTAGGTGGTCTCCCATATTAATAATAAGTTATTTCCTGTTTTATTAAAATGTAACTAATTCCATTTCTCCCCTGATATTACTGGGTGATTACCACGTCCAGTTCTTACTGATAAGTTTTACTGAAGAAAGTATTCAAGATATATAGACATGAGACTTCAGTGTAGTCTATGAGTCTTTGACCTCTCATTACTAATTCCCAATTCATTTTTTTTAGCATATTTCTTTCCATCTTTACCTTTTCCCACTTCTTCATTAAAGTAACTGAGCATATGGTGATTTAATCTCGAACATCTTATGAAGTTCTTCATAGAATTTCCCTATTTCTTTATCCTCTGCAGTTATGTAAGGTAGAAGCAATGTGCTGTAATGGTCAACACTAATCTTGGAGCCAGTGGACCTAGATTCAAATCCTGCTTCTGACACTTTCTAGATAGCTTAAGGCAAGTCGTGTAATCCCCCTGGGCTTTAGTTTCTTTATCTGTAAAATTAAGAGATTGGAATATATGGACGTGGCAAACTATGAGTTGGCCAGATATCCCATGAAATGATGTTCCTTGTTGTCTTTGTATACACAATAAAACCAACTGAGCCAATTCTTTTATCAGTCTCTCAGAGGAGAATCTGTGAGCCATCTTTCCCCTTTGCTATAACTTTTCTTGCCTTCTTAAAGTTTAATTTATAGTGAGAATGTCAAGAGTGATATGATTCACTGCCTCTATTATTATATCCATTGGTTTTGGACATTTAGAGTGCCACAGCTACATCAAGGTGTATTAGGTAGGTTAAAATCCATGTTATTCATAGCACTCTCTGTCCCTGTTTCTGTCACTCTGCCCCTAAAGAAACATTCTGCCCCTGAAGGAACATAGATAGGACTCAGAGCCATTTTGAATATTTGTTTCCTATCTCAAATCAAGTTCCCCCTGACTTGTACCTCCAGTGTTGGAAAAGGTGGGCAGTAAATGTCTCCTATAATTGTCCTACACAGAATAGGTGCTTAATAAAAATTGGTTAAATAAATGATTCCATAAATGAATTAATAACTAACATTCAGGACCGATGAGTCTAGAACTTTACTGTCCTTATACCTTTTTCTCTTCGATCAAACTCATCTCTTGGTATTAATTCTGTATTTCCTGTATCCCTAATTCATCATCTTGGGTTAAAGGAGAAGGCCCCAAATGATCATTTTTGCTGTTCACCTGTCCTTCTGTTTACTTTCTACATCTTCTGTTTTCTTCTAAAAGAGCTGATTTTTTTCATTCTATGACTAAGACAGCCCAATTTTCTCTGTACTTTTTAAATACCCTTGTTTCCCTCTAATCCTCATTCTTGGCCTCTTCACCTGATGCTTTCAGCCAAAGACATACAGTTAATATGTGCACACCTGTATAAAAAGATGTCTAGAGGAGGACAGCTTCTATTTTTGTTCCAAAGGAGGATATAGGAGAGTAATTATTTTAGGGGATGTCCCCTATGATGATAATAACATTTTAATAATAGTATTTTCACAGAATCATTGTTATCTAGAGCTAGAAAAGTCCTCAGATACCATCTAATCCAAATTGTTTTACAGATAATAATAGTCCCACACAGTTTTATAGTACTTTAAGGTTTACGAAGTGCTTTTCACAGCACTGGCATTAGTACAAGCATTTGTATCCCTAGTCTACAAGTAATGAAACTGAGGCCCCAGAAAAGTGTCAAGTTAATATGCAATTATTATGCACTTACTTTGTGCCAGGCACTGTGATAAATGCTACAGATACAGAGGAAGATGAAAATAGTCCTGCTCTCAAGGAGCTCACAGTCTAATGGGGGAGTAAAAATGTGAACAACTTTGTCCAAACAAGCTCTATACAAGATAAGGGGAATAATTAACACAGAAGGACTTTGAATCCAGGTCCTATTATTTCCATATCATACTGTTTCTATTACATATACACTGATTTGGTTCTCAAACAAATCCTTTCCCTGAAGGGAGGTACTCATCTCCTGAGGGGGTTTTTTGTGTTGGGTTTTTTTTTTTTTTTTTTTGATAAGAAAAGTGTGGCTCAAAGAGATTAAATGACTTTTCTAAGATCACATGTCTAGCAAATGGTAGCCTGGAATGAGAAATCAGGTCTTCTGACTCCTAATCTTTGGTCTTTCCAGTATATGGCATTACCTCCTGTTTATCTGGATTTATATATACTAATATACATTTCTATCCTTACTTGGGTGTTCTACAGCTAAAATATTTCTTATTTTTTTTCCATTGAATTTGAAAATGTAATTCCTCTACTTCCTAAAATCACAGAGCAGATTAGGAAACCTTTAAGTTGCATAGATAGTAACAATATTGTATGAGTCTAAAAATTCAGTTAAATTCTGCAAAGTCTTATTAAAACCATATATATGACACTGCCCTAGGCATTGTGGATACAAAGACAAAAAAAGCCCAGTACCTGTCCTCAAGAAACTTCCATTCATTTCCATTCTACTGGATGTGATATGTACACAGATAAATAAATACAACTTAATTTTTAAGAGGGAGAGACAGTATTAACAAGGGAGATATCAGGTAGGGGAGATGGTACCTGAACCAAGTATTGAAGGATGCTAAGAGTGAAGGGGAGGCATTTAGGTGACTCTGTGGATGGAACACTGGGCCTGGAGTCAGGAAGATCTGAGTTCAGATCCAACCACAGACACTTACCAGCTGTCCCTGGGCAAGTTACTTAACCTCTGTTTGCCTTACCCCACTGGAGAAAGAAATGGCAAACAAATCTAGTATCTTTGTCAAGGAAACTCCATGGATAGTATTGCCGTGCTATGATCATGAAGAGTTGAGTATGACCAAACAAATGAATATAAATGAAGAGTTAGGAATAAGTATGTTCTAAACATGGGGGAAAGCCAAAAAAAAGGCATAGAGATGGCAATGTTGAGATTGTGGATCAGGTAATAGGCAAGTTTTGTCTGGAATGTAGTGTGTGTGTAGTAGAAGAATATGAAATAATTCTGAAAAGATAGATGAGAGTCAGATTGTGGAAGGATTTACGTTCCAGTATGAATGATTTATATTTTTTTTTCTAGAAGTAATAGGTAGCCACTGAAAAATTGTATAGCACCAAGAGTGACATCATCAGATTTGTGTCTTAGGAATATTATTTTGGGAGCTATATGGAAGATAGATTAGAGAGGAGAGAGAAGCAAGGAGAACAGAGAAGCTGATGAGAACCTGAGCTAAGGTAATGGCTGTGTAAGTGGAAAGAAGGGGATGGATGGGATGGGATAGATGCTGTGCAGGGAGAATTGGAAAGACTTGGGTACTGATTAGATATGGGGGTGAAGGAGAGGTCGGATCGAAGGATAATTCTGGGACTGCAAATTTGGAAGACTGGAAGAATGCTGGTGCCCTTACTGGAAAGAGAAATGTTTAGAAGAGGAGCAGACTTGGGAGAGAAGTTAATGAGTTCTGTTTTTAACATCGGTAACTGCCTGTTGGATGTCTTCTGGATGTTTCTTTAACATCTCAAACTCAATATGTTCAAACCAGAATTAATTATCTTCTCTCCTAAGTCTGGAGATCTATATGTATATGTAGATTTAGATAGACACATATACATATATATTGTGTTTGTTCTTCATTTTCAGAGGACCACGACATCAGAGAAATGAGGACATGACTTGTACTTGACTTTGTTTTAATGTATGTATATATATATGTATATGTGTTTATATATGTGTATATTTATACACCCACATAGAAGTAATTTTCATAGAGCTGATAATTAAGCTTATGGACCTAAGTGGAATATTCAAGAGAGTATAGAGGGAGAATGGGGTGCTAGACATATCTTTGGTGAGGACCTTCCCATAGCAGGTGGGAAATAGATAAGGACTAAGCAAAGAGAATGTGAAAGAGCTGTTAGATATGAGGGGAGTGGTTGACAGGATCATAAACTTCAAAAAGGTCAAGTTCAATGACGACTAGGAAAAGTTCATTGAATTTAGCAGATATAACATCTTTGGCAAACATCAATTTCCATAGTGAGATCAGAAGCCAGAATGCATGGGTATAGAATTGAGTGGGAGGTGAGGCAATGGAGGACTGAGAGATTCTTCTTCAGTGCTTGGCTCCTCTCTGACAAGTTCTGGGGAAAACTTTTTTTCTTAGCCTACTGCATACCCAGTGACCCTGGAACCACATTTGAGTAGCAGTTGCCGAAGGGAGCAGGACAGTGATGGCATTTTCATCTTGTGCTTTTCTAGAATGATGTGGTACATTCACCCTCCCCAAAAGCTGGTATTGGAGCATCAACAAGCCTCTATTGAGAGAGAGAGAGAGAGAGAGAGAGAGAGAGAGAGAGAGAGGGAGAGGGAGAGGGAGAGGGAGGGAGAGGGAGGGAGAGGGAGGGAGAGGGAGAGAGAGACACAGAGAGACAGAGAGAGAGAGACAGAGAGACAGAGACAGAGACAGAGACACAGAGACACAGAGAGAGACAGAGACAGAGACAGAGACACACACAGAGAGAGAGAGAGAGAGAGAGAGAGCTTTCAAATTAAAAAAAAAATCTTAGTGAGCAGATGAAGCACCAGAAGAGCCATTAACAGCAGCATATGCCTGAAACACACACACACGCACACAAGGCATAGCAGCCCACTGAAACAGAGTGAGAGGGAAAATGAAATCATTGGTAATTACTTCGCTGCCATTGGGATATTTCCTGCTAATTTACAGCATTAGTAGAACTTGGGGATGCTATTCTAGCTCCTGAACTTGGGTAGTGCAGTCCCTCGACACTGGCAGCCATAATTATCTGCATTTAACTGAAGGCTTGTAAAATCTATTTGTCTAGCAGAATGTGAGTATAATTGCTATAAATTGAATAAGGATGCATTCTTAGCTATGTCATGACCCCATCTGACTTAGCATATAGAAGGTTCTCATAGTCTCTGCAAACCTGTTTGTCTTCTCACCACCAAAGCCAGTGCCATCATCCAACTTATTCTATACATTCTAAACAAGGAACTATTCTTCTTGTTTTTTGTCGTGTGTGTGTGTGTGTGTGTGAAGATTATTTTTTGTGCATAGCATAATTTCTCTCACAAATCTTTCATCTCTTTTCCAAATGGCAGGTCTGATCAGAGTGGACTTGCTTCAAGCCACAGGTGAAGCTGTGAGTACTTAAAACATTTTTTGTCCTGTTTCTTTATCTTGGTTTGGGATCGTTTCTCTGTTTCAGTTTCTCCATCACCCCTTTTCAGAGTGGCCTCACACCCCAGGGTTGGAGGAATTTGCTGCAAATTAACTTCTGGAAGCCTATTGCAAACCACGATGTACTTCTGTGTTTGAGTGCATCTCTCCTCTTCCTTTCTTCCACTGGAAGCTTGCCTTTGATTTGCTTTTGGAGAGTCTTGCAAATAGCTTTTTGCTTGATGCAAAATGCTTTGTGCAAGATTATTAACATAAAAGGGTAGTTTTGTGGATGCTACATGTACCTACTCTTGGAAGGACCAACTGGCATGTTTTGGGATCTTCTTTCCAATATTGCTTTAAGAGGTTATCCAACTGAAAGAAAAGTATGGGCCAACCTGAGGAGTTCTGAGGGTAGTGATTAATGTAAAGGGGAAGAAAGTCTGACCCTGATGAAGGATGCAGGCAACTCCTCTGGATGAAAAGCAGACAGTGTGAATGGCTATGCAGATAGAAGACTTTCCTTTTTTTCCTCCCACTTCTTCCCCTTAAAGTGTGCAAGTTTCAGGTATTGTGGGGCTCTTAGAACATTGTTTTTTTATTTTTTTCATTTAAAGAGCTTGGCTGTTGATGCAGAAAAGCAGTGGTTTCAGGAGATTATGATAAGGAACTAGCAAGTCTTCTTGTCAAGGATCCTCAAACAATTTATCATATTTGAACCTTCAACCCCGGGAATATTCACTGAGATGTGTTCAGGTTGTAGTCAAGCTCATTCATCTCCAACTGGGCCATATTTGGTAATTCTGAGATACTTAAATTGGAGGACAGTGTTGATTTTAAAAAGAAATCATAAATCCCTTTCTTTTGTTTTTCTCCCTTTCTACCATCTTGAGGCTGTGGAGATGAAATGTAGGCGAATTCACAGTCAGGGACAGTTGGATGACTGCTTTTCTCCCTTCACTTCTATCTTAGCGAATTACAGTGCTGCTTCCCCCTATTTTGCTCCCAACAACAATAATGAAGTCCGGGGGTGAGATTGGGGGAGCCTGAATGGGGAGGAAGGGCCAGGGGGTAGGGGAATGTGTAGGGGAATGGGTAGGAAGCCCTTTCCCCTGCCTGATTACTGTGCTGGGAATTGATGCAGGCAAGCTGTAGCATCTGTGAAATTCCATTGCTGTCAGGTAAGGATGTGGAGAGTGGGCTTTCCCAAAGCACATTTCCTACTGCCCAAAGTTGAGCTCATGGGATTTCATGTCAAGGCTGTGTCCCACTTTGTTTATTTTAGTTTCTAGCCAGCTCCACCTGGCAGGTGGCAGCTTTGACCTTTAACTCCAGATTGTTGTAATCAGGACAAACAACTGTGTTGTGACCTCTGAAATCAGATAATAGATCTCTTATGGGAGCCTGGCTCAAAAGGACTCCTGGTCAATTCTCCCTTCAGAAAAACTGTCCTCCAATTTTACGATGAATTATGTAATCACAGATGTGCAGAGCTAGAAGGAATCTTAAATGTCTAGTTACATACACACACACACACACACACACACACACACACACACACACACACACACACACACACACACACACACACACACATACCCCTACCTTCATTGAGCAAAATGGAGACCTGGAGAAGGTAGGTGACTTATCTGAGGTCACACAAGTAGTATGTGGAAGAATTAGAATTCCAACTCAAGACTTAATCCAGTGTTCTTTCCTTTGTACTATAGGACCTTCTAGGACTTTTTACTCAACATCTTCACAGGCCGCCGGAGGCCTTTCTTTAAATTATTTCCTATCGTTGCATCTCAAAGTTGTCTGGAAGGTAGCTCCTGGTACCCATCCATTGATACCTGCGCTTCACTTTATCCAATCTGTCATGTCTCTCCCATACCTCCACTCTAGTGTCCTACCACCTGTTTACCCTACTTTAGCTTATCACCTACCCCGTGGTAGGGTCAATATTCTTGTAAATCATCTGGATACGGTTGTGTCAATGTCAACAAAAATTCAGAAGCTTTTACATAGTGCCCATGGAAAGCATTTTAAGTAAGCAAGGATGAGGGATATGGGTGAGATCCAGAGAGAATGTCATGGATGGATATGTTTGGGGCAAGAATGAGAGGAAGCAGGAGATGGGCAACATATAACCTGGAGGCCTATTGGCAAAATGGTACAAGGATTACAAAAATCCTAGAGTCCAGAAAGCGGCTGAGTTGGCAAGGGATCTGAGAGTAGTAAGAGAGGCCAAGAATTAAAGCCAGCATGTGTGGAAGCAGGATGATTCCAATTTTCATCTATTTGTTCTTGAATTCTGCCAGTTATAACCCCAAACTACAGATCAAGGAGTTATTTTTAAGATTGTGCCCATGTAGCCAGAGATGCTATATCAGTTCTCCAGGAGTCAAGATCCTGTCATACTACATAGCTCAGCCATTTTCTTGCAAGGGGTTATGTGATCAGGAAACTGACAGTACTTCCTTTTCAGGCACCATGTTCCAGTGAGAAAGTAGATCTAGGGGTGGTGGAAAGTGTGTTAAGGTTGGGGTGCCAGGTTTTTCCCAGAACTCTCTGCATCACTGAAACACAGGATGGATCTGCATGTTGGCCCAGAGAAGGAGGAAAGACACTTCATTGATGGTGAAAAGTTGACTGTTTTAAGAGGTGAAGTTAGATATTTTTTATCAAAGTGTTGTCAATACCTGATCTACCTTTAACTCAAAACTTCCTCAGAGTCACAGGTTGTAGAACTGAAAAAAAGGATCTTACAGATCATTTAGTACAATGTCTTCATTTTACAGATGAGAAAACTGAGATCCAGATATAGGAAATGAGTTTTTCATGGTCAAACATAAATCAATGCCAGACCTGGGACTAAGATCCAGGTCTTTTGATTCTTAACCCAGTGTTCTTTGGACTGTACCACACTGTCACTTGCTAGGTGTGTGACCCTGGGTCCATTACTTGACCTCCATCTTCTTCGATTTCTTTAGCTCTCAAATGGGGATGGTAATAGCACCTACCTCGAAGGGTTATTGTGAGGATCAAATGTCCTTTCCAAATCTTAAAGCATTATAGAAATGTTATTATCATTGTTTATCAATTCTGTATCTTTTCTATGTTCTTCCTCATTCAGTGGAACAACAAATTCCAGAATTAATTTAACCTAGTCCCCCATAGATGCATCTCTATCCAATGACTGGTTGAGTCAGCGATTGAACTACATTACTATATATATATATTTCACTTTGTTTTGTCATTTGGACCTATTCCCCTTCTGATGCCATAAGCATTCAGTGCCAGGGTTGTGTATGTGTGCGTGCGTGTGTGTGTGTGTATGATAACCTTTTCACCTTGTTAATTTGATTAGAATTGGAGGGGCAGCTGTGATTCAGAGGCAAGGGAGCTGGAAATGTTGTATTTCAACCTGGTCAGAGAACCTTGTTTTAGACCTTGCCTCTGCCATTGACTAACTATGTGATCCTGAGCAAGTCATTTCATGTCTATTAGCCTTAGTGTACTTACCTTGAAAATGGTGGTAATAGTAGTACCTATATCACAGGGTTGTTATGAGGATCAAACGAGAAGTGCTTTGCAAGCTTTAGATTTCTGTATGTATTATCAGTTATCATCATCATCATCATCATCGTCATCATTTTTACAGTCAGTTCAGCTACAATGTGACATACGCATTCCTAAAAATTACCACATTGTGCAGAATTACACAATAAAAACAACAGGAAAAATGGCATTAGCAGCGCAGCACTCAAAAGCATCAATGATATATAAAAAGATAAGATTCTGATAAAAATAGCAGAGTAGTTTTACCCATGTTAAATAAGGAGGACATGCAGAAATACTAAACACATAGTGGCATTCTAATATCTTGAGCTGCTTGACTAGTGCCCTGGTTCCCACAGGCTTAGGCTGACAAAGTTGACAGCTATGGGGAAGGTGGTGGCCTTGGTGACTTGTGCTGCTCTGGGACAAAGGGGGCCAGGGCTAAAGCGGATTATGAAACTGCTCAAAAGTCAAGGTGAAATTCTCATTGTTCTCCAGCTTATCAATTATGTAGGAACAAATTTGCATTTTCAAAATAAGCATTATAGAAGAACTGATTTTACTTTTCCTCCTCCTCCTCCTCCTTCTCTGGTGACCTTGAACCAGTCACTTCATGCTAAAGAGTATTGAATCTTGTCCAGGAAATAGAAAATGTTAGAATTTATAAGTATTCATATCTATATTTATGTCTATATCTATAACTATATCTCTATCTATTTATCTAGCTATGTCATTTTCAACTCTATTTCCAGTTAAAGGCAAGCTCTTGCCATGCAGACAACCCCAAAATTTTTCCTCTACTTGGGGAGTAGTTGTGGCTGTGGTTGGGGATTAAACAATTTTAGTCGAAATTCATCTGAAGTAGCAAATGAGGAGACTTTGGACAAAACACCAAGTGTTGAATCCCAGTCTCATAGTGGAAGAGACAAGCCTAACCCCAGGCAGCACAGGCACTCTGTGGAATTCATTCTGCCAGTGCCCTGACCCCTCTTGACTTTTCATTCAAAAAAAAAAAAAGGCCTGTCCTCTTTCATTGGGCTCCAGCTGGAGTGCTGAAACTCTGACATAAGTCCCTGGGATCACAGCGAAGCCTGATTCTCTTGGCAATCTCAGAAATTGCTTCAGCTCCATAAATTCAGAACCCTGTAGATGAAATTGAAGACTCAGAAACCTGTGATTGTCAGTGTGTATTTTATTTATTCACACACTTCAGAGGTGGGTTGCCACTGCTTTCTTAAAACCTCCCTGGTGTTTTTGTAGGGGTGTGTGTGTGTGTGTGTGTGTGTGTGTGTGTGTGTGTGTGTGTGTGTGTGTGTGTGTGTGTGTGTGTGTTTGAATTTACAGCCCAAGACAATCAGTGGAATCAATGGAATTTGAGGACTCTGGATTCTAAATGTTAGCAGAACTTAGAAGTCCCCTCTTTGGGCTCTGGTCCTTGTCCACACAAAATACTGTAGACTTAAAGACTGTTTAATTTAATGTTTGCTTATAGTTGACTTCTGTTCCTCCTTCTTGGCCTCATCATTAGGCTACTCTTAAAGCAGTCTCTGCCACATAGTTCGGATTTCACTTATGTGGAATGCAGAGGTACTTTCAGAGAGAACAATTCCATGAGACCTCAGTAGGTTCTGTGTTCTAGACCTAGCTGTTACCAAGTTTCTGTGTCACATTGCATACATAACCTCTCTGGGTGGCAGCGTCCTCATTTGGTCAGTAAAGAACTTAGAAGGCTTAGGGTCATCTTCCAGATCTCATTTGATAAATCCTAGGAGCAAAGCTGAGGAATCAAAATCTTGTCACATGTAAGCTGAGGCTGTGAAAAAAATTTTTCATGGATTATCAGACTGCTCATGGGTTTAAAATGATAGAATGTTAGGACTGTGAGAGAGCTTAGAACCAATCTGATTCTACCCCCTCATTTCACAGATTAGGGGGCTACAGTCCAGTGCCTTCTCCAAGGTCACACAATGGCATAATCAGCTTAAGAAGC
Source organism: Notamacropus eugenii (assembly GCF_028372415.1). Lineage (NCBI taxonomy): Eukaryota > Metazoa > Chordata > Mammalia > Diprotodontia > Macropodidae > Notamacropus > Notamacropus eugenii. The sequence goes on along the minus strand of NC_092873.1, from coordinate 321,399,275 downwards.
CAGATCTCTGAACTCCTTTGACCCATCAACTGCCCTCCAACTGTACCATCTTTCCTTCAATTCTATACTAGAAATATAATATGTTACATTTTGGATTGGATGCCTTCCATCTTATTATCATAGGATTGTAGATTTAGAATTAGAACAAACCTTAGGATTCCTCTGCTCCAACCATCATCATTTTAAAGAAAAGGAAACTGAGGCCCAGAGAAGGACTTGCCCCTATGTTCCAAATCTAAAGCTTTCCCCACTATAACTAATTTACATCATTCGGATGAAAAGGTTTACTTAACAAACAAAAAAAACATGTCATTAACCCCTTTTTTATCTAGGTACCTTCCCATGGGTTGAGTGGCTACATGTTGCCAAACTGAAGCGTGAACCCCAAGGGGAGGCAGACAAAGAGAATTGGGAGTGAGGGTAAAGGGAGAGAGCAACCCAGGCAGTACAGAAAGGGTTAAAGAACTGGTTTGGATCTTGTGGCATAAACACTTCAAAATGCATGCTCACCTTCATTTGCATATTGAAATATATCCTAAAGGGGGCTTCATTTGGAAAGTTCTGTGCTTTAATCCATCTTCCTATGGAAAGGAGGAAATTATTCATAATTAAAAAGTAATAATAATGTGGTGTGAAGGAACTCAGCTGTATATTACCCAGAAAGAAGAGGGTAGTGTGGGCAATCTATTTTTAATGGTCTCCATGGCAACAGAGATTTTGTTTACAGTTATTTTTCTTCTGTACAGCAAGGCAGTAACTGATTTGCATTTATTAGAAGATACTGCCTGGAAGGCACCATTTGTGGGCTTTTGTGGGATGTTGAGGGTCCTGCCAAGGAAGCATTCTGGGAGGGTGATTGGGGATCATGTTAAGTGATGGCATAGAGCTGCTGGGAAGTTTTATTGGGTACCTGGCAAGCCAAGGAAAGAACACCACCATTTGAAATCAGGCAGGTGTCAGGAAAGCTCAGCCAGCTCTCACGTTCCAGTTCAGCAATGCATCATTCACTGTCCTCTGGTAGAGTTCTGGGGCAAAAGTGTTTTTGGTCAAAAAATACCCTCCTTAGACTTTTCCTCTGCCTTCACTCCATTAAATGAGAGCACGTGGACACAATATAGAGACTTTCCTTTCCATCCTCAATCCTTCTGTCACCCACTCAGGTACATTGGGTCAGCTCTGGTTCAGTCTTCTCTACCTCCAGGCCATACAAACCTGGTGTGATGCACATGTAGAGTTCACAGGACCAGCTGTTATACAGATGGAGTGACAGCTGTCTACGCTGTGAAAAAGGATCTCACCAGGCACCTTAGGCTTAAAAAGAAAGACACAAAAGGTAGAAGGAAGGCCAGGTAATAGAGGATGAATTCAAGAGAGTGTCATGAATCTGTAAGAAAATATCAGCCATACTAAAGCTCAGAATCAGCTGAGGTTGATGAAAAAAACATAAGGAAAACAAAAAGATTTATTTGTTTTTTAAAAAGCTGTGTTTGGAGGAAACAGAGAGTCAAATAAAGGCTAGAAATTTTGCTTACAGTGATTGGGACAATAACCGACAAACACAAAAGACAGAACTATTCAAATTTTATCTTGCTTGTTTAATCTTCCAAGGAAAATGATCTTTGTACTGGAAATTATGGAGCCAAGATAGTTAAGACAGATTTGGTAATGAAAATCAGTAAATAAGGGAGCATCTCATTTATTGTCCTTTAATTCAGGTCCCCTGACCTAGCTGAGCTACATAGTCAGGCACATGTGCCATCTCAGCCACTCTCCATTATATCTGAAAGATTATAGAAGACAGGAGAGACAGTGGTGTGTTGGTGCTAGTTCAAACTGCCTTATGAGAGTCAATTGTTAAATTTTCAGTGCAAGCATTTACATGTAGGAAATCTATAAACATTATACATAATGGCTTGACTTACCACTATTTTGTTGATTATCTAGACTTAAGAAAAGGATTCAAAAATGTTAATAATCACATTAAGCTTAAAAGCATGTTATATACTTTCTCCCCCCCAACACCCCTCCCTCTGTGAGCTGGTTGTTAAACATTTAATAACATGACTCTGCCTGGTAAAGATAGCTGGAGAGAGACAGGTTTCTCAATTTTCAGAAATGAAAAGAAAGCAACAGAGTCTTGCAAACTCTAGGTCAGTGAGTTTCAATTCAATTCTTTGAGGGTGGAGTGGGGAGGAGAATATATAAGGGATCATTAAAGAGATGGTTGGGAAAAAAAGTAGAAAGAAAAACAATGATGACAGAACCAGCATGATGTCATAAAGAACAGGAGACAGCATTTCCTCATTTCTTTTATCAATAAAATCACTGACGTAGTAGATGAGGAGAATGTGATTGCTATCTTTTACTAGACTTTCAGCAAAACTCTTCATAAAATAACACATACTATTCTTGTGGAGAAAATAATAAAAATAATAATAGTTTTCATTTATATGGCACTTACTATTACCAGGCACTGTACTGGTAATATCATTTACAAATATCATTTTACAAATATCATCAAATTCCCTGGGAGATGGGTGCTATTTTTATCCCCATTTTACAAATGAGGAAACTGGCAAAGAGAGGTTAACTTGACTTCCCTAGGTGAGCTGGTATGTGTCTGAGACCAGATTTGAATTCCAGTCTTCCTGACTCCAGATCTAGGGCTTTTTCTACTATGCCACCTAGAAGATGTGGACAGATTTGGGCTAGGAAACAATCCAGTCAGAAGGATTCTGAACTGGTTGGATGGCTAGATTCAGTACGGTTGTTAAAGTCTCATTGTCAGGATAGTAAGAGGCAAGAGCTCTCCCATGGCATACTTAAGGAATCTTGTGCTGTTTAAGATTTTTTTTTCAGTGATTCAGATGGGCAGCTAGGTGACACAGTAGATAGAGCACTAGGCTTGGCATCACGAAGACTCACCTCCCTGAGTTCAAATCCAGCCTCAGATACTTACTAGTTGTGACCCTGGGCAAGTCACTTCACCCTGTTTGCCTTAGTTTCCTCATCCGTAAAATGAACTGGAAAAGGAAATGGCGAACCACTCCAGTATCTTTGCCAAGAAAACCCTCAAAATGATATCACTAAGAGTTGGACATGAGTGAACAATAGTAGCAATGGATGACATGCTGATCAAATTTGTAGATCTAGTAGTATCTAAAATAATATTTGACAGGTTAGAGCACTGGACTGAATCTAATAAAATGAAATCCAATAGGGATAAATACAATGTGTACAAATGGGTACTAAAATTTAATTTTCAAGTAAAAGATGGTGGAGATGGTGGCTAGACAGTGGTTATTCTGAAAAAAAAATCTGGGAATTTTAGTGGACTAGAAATTCAACGTGAATTAGCATTTATGATATGGTGACCAAAAAAAATGAAATGTGAACTTGGGCTTCATTAAGTTTAATAGCTTCCAGGACTCCATAGATAATGATATTCCCATTATACTTGCTATTCATCAGACCTCACCTACAGCCCTGTGTTTAGTTCTATGCATTACTGCTTATAAAGGACATCAGCAACCTGGTTGGAGAGTCAGTCTAGAGGAGGGTAACCGAGGTGGTCTAGGGACTTGCCTGCATGAGGATCAATTGAAAAGTACTAGAAATGTTTTTTCTTTAAAAGAGAAGGTTCAAATGGACAAGATAGCTGTCTTCAAGTATTTGAAAGGCTGTAATATGGAAGATGGGGAAGGTAGGTGGCACAGTAGATAGAATATCAGGCCTGAAGTCAGGATGATTCATCTTCGTGAGTTCACGTCAGGTATCAGATGCTTAGTAGCTGTGTATCCTGGGCAAGTCACTTAATCCTATTTATCTCAGTTTCCTTATCTGTAAAATGAGCTAGGGAAGGAAATGGCAAACACTCCAGTATCTTTGCCAAGAAAACCCCAAGTGGGGTCAAAAAGAGTCAGATGCAACTGAAATGACTAAACAACAACAATTATGGAAGAGAAATTAGACTTATTTTATTTGGCTCCAAAGAGCAGAGCCAGGAGCAATAGAAAGAAGTTGCAGAGAAGTCAAATTAATCTTGATGTTTGGAAAAAGATTGTCAACAATTAGACTGTCAGACTGTCCAAGAGTGAATGGGCTTCCTTGAGAGGTGATAGGGTCTCCCTCATTGGAGATCTTCAAACACAGGCTGATTGACCTCTTTGGTTACTTAGTGAATATATTATATAATATGGTTTTCTTGTATATATATATATATGTATACATATATATATAGTACGTATGTGTATATGTATGTATACACATATGTAGTTTTCAACTCTACTGCCAGTTAAAGACAAGCTCTTGCTATGCAGACAACCCCAATACCCCACATTCCCCATTTTCCTCTACTTGGGAGTGGTTGTGGCTGTGGTTGTGGATTAAACAATTGTAGCCGAAATTCATCTGAAGTAACAAATGAGGAGACTTTGGGCAAAACACCAAGTGCTGAATCTCATATATGGTGATCTAGATAGTTGCTGAGGCAGCTAGATGGAACAGTGGATAGAGCTCTGGGTCTGGAGCCAGGAAGACTTGAGTACAAATCAAGCCTTAGATGCTTGCAAGTGTTGTGATCCTGGGCAAGTCACTTAACTTCTGTGTTCTTCTATTTTTCCCATTGTCAATAGGCGTAATAATAGCACTTACCTTATAAGCTGATTGTGAGGATCAACTGAAATAATATTTGTAACAAGTGCTTAACACAGTGCCTGGCATATAGTAGGTACTATATAAATGCTTTTTTCCTTCCCTTCCCCCTTCCAACTCTCACCTTCACAGACTGAAATTGTGGGGCTACTATTGAAATCTTTGGTGAATGTCACAGGCTGAACTTCTAGATGGTGAGAATTTCCTGGACTATGGCCCAACCAATCACATGTGTTTATTTCCAGCTTTTCTCAGTCAGATGTCTGCTTCTATAATGGTGATAAATCAACTGAGTTCCATCTCACAATCTGTGAGGTAGTCAGTCACTGCCAGTGGACCACATTTTTGTCTCTGTGCTGAAAGATTTGGCACAGAAGTGCGTTGGTCCCTTATTGGGACATATGAAAAAGAAGATTGGTAATTGAGTCACAAAGAACCAGCCACTCAGTAGACTTTTAAAAGGAAAGATAGGTTTTTGCTGTTGTTCTGATTAGAGGGCTGGAAGATAGAACGCTAACTTCCCCCTTTATGCAGGGCTAGATCTGTACTTTCCAGATAAGGCTTCACTTTCTGTCTGCTGCTCTTCTGGGTTTTCATTCCATGAAACATGACCCGCTGGTGGAGCCTCATCTACTACTTTGCAGTTTCCTTTTGTATGTTGTCTTCTTCAGTTAGACTGTAAGCTTTTTGAGGTCAGGGACTGTCTTTTTTCTTATTTGTAACTGTAGCACTTGGCATAGTGCCTGTTACCGTAGTAAGTACTTAGTAAATGTTTATTGAATTGAATTATTCTCTTTCTCGAATCTGTGTTATGGAATTCTGTCTCTCTGGGACTTCCCCTCACCAGTAGTCATGACTGCAGGCACATGTGTTATTTAGGTGATCCTGAACCTGGATCCACCCCCCTTCCTCTTCTATTTTGTGTTTCTTTCCCTGAATAGAGGTGACTTTATAGTGATTCTGAGATGTGATGCCTCCAGCCTTGAAGACAAACTTGTGAATTTGAGAGGTGAGAGATCTGCTGTAGCACTTGGGTCCCTAAGTGAGAGCTCACTGACAGCAGAGGGGAGATTTCTGTAACTATACCCCTCTTGGAGAAGACCAGTCCCTGGCTCTCTCTTTCTTGTATTGCCTACACTCTGGTTATCATCTTCATATCTCCCTCCATATTTCCGCACCTCCCAGATTGGGGGGGTGGGACAGTGATGATATGATGGATGAGTTTTCACTATATCTTGACAGGAACCAGGCTTTCTGTGCCATTTCTCAGATATTTTCATTCCATACTCACTCTTCTTCCATCTCCCCCTTTTTTGTGTTGTCTGGAGGGTAGGGACCGTCCTATTTGCTTACATTTATTTCCCCAGAACAGAGCCAGGTTTGTGACACATAGTAAATGTTTAATAAATGCCCTTGCATATTCTCATTCTCTCTCTCTCTCTCTCTCTCTCTCTCTCTCTCTCTCTCTCTCTCTCTCTCTCTCTCTCTCTCCCTCCCTTCTGTCTTTCTCTCTCTTCTCTCTCTCCCTCCTTCCCTACTGCATGTGTCTATGAGTGTTTTGTGTCGTAAACATTCATGTCAGTGGTGGGGGCAGCGGAAGGAAATAAATAGCTGTCCTTTATCTACATCTTATATTGAGTACCTTTCAACTCCTTTTTGAGGAGACCTTAGACATAAACCTAAGTTTTAAATAATTTTCACTAGGGCTGAAGAGTGTAAATAACCAGAGAGTAGGAGAAAAAAGACCCTGACCCCTCTCCTCAAAAGCAAGGGTCTAACAGAATTGCATCCAGGTCTGCATGTCTGAGCCTTTCTACCCTTAGTGGTAGAGGGTGAAATCTTTGCCCAGAGTCAATCTTTTGTTATATTTGCAACAATGAAAAAAAACCTGCTTTCTAGTCACCAACTACAATTAAAAATAATGAATTTAAAAATTCTTTCTCTGTCCCTTCCCCTTCTGAACTCTCTGGCTGGCAGAGAGTTAGCTTACTCTCTGCCTTATCTTACTCTTCCAAGCTGTTCTCCAAATTCTATGTTTTTCTCACCCACCTCTGTGCCTTTGCCTAGGTGGTCCTCTATGCTTGGAATGCACTCTTTCCTCACCTATGTCTCTTAGAATCCTTTGCTTCCTTCAATACTCAGTTCAGGTGCCAGCCCCTAAGTGGAAGCCTTTCCTGGTCCACCTAGTCTCTCTCCCTCTTCAGATAATTTCATACTTATGTGTATACTATGTATGCTGCAACTCCCAAGGGGAAAGAATACCCCGTAAGCTTTTTGAAGGGAAAGAGTCTCAGTGCCTTTGTATTCTCAGTCTTGTATACAGTCAGTGTTTAATAATAATAAAGTCTTATTGAAATGAAATACACTATTTCTTGAGGTGGGCAAGTTGTTTCTCAAAAAGACTGCACATGTGGGGGTTGGAGACCCTTCAAGGCTTTTTTTCTGCCTCTGATCAGCATGTATGACAGGTAAAGTACTTTGGGGGACTTTTCCCCCTCAATTTCCTCATGTTTTCTCTTTGCTAATCTACACCTATATTGGAGTAAGATGGGCATGTGTGTATATGTATGAATTTGGATGTGATGGCTCCCTTTTAGTATGTCCATTGAGAAATAATCTGAGACACAATCTGAAATCCAGTATGGCGTTAGGGTCCAGTTGATTCTTGGACAGCAATTTTGCCAAGAGTGTTTTTCATTCACTTTCTTCCTCTTGAGTAATTTTGAGAGTAGGCAGAAGAATTTGAGAAAATGCCGCTTTCACTAAAAAAGCAGGCTTTTAATTTGGATAAGGGTATATATTGGACAGAAATAAAATCTACTGAAGGAGAAGGAGTAGGCAGCTTGCCATAATGAGGATGGGTCTAGATTTTCTGTCTCCGTGTCTTCCTCTTTTTCTTTGTCAGCTAGCAGAGTTCCATCTGCAAGTAGTTTCAGACAGTTTACTCTGATTTTTCTTTTAATCAGTAGGACCTCTAGGAAAATGGGCAATTTGCTTCTTTTCCAGGAGTGGCAGGACTACTATTAACTGGAGAAAAATTAGGGCTGACATAAACTTGTTTCTTCTCTCTCTGGTTGACTGTAATGTTGAAAACCAGTCAGTGAAAGAAGCCAAGCCGGAAACCAAATCATCTGGTATGACTAGGGACTAGGTGTGCAAATGGGAGTGTGAAGGCTTACATATGCTGCCTACTGTGCTAGCTGGAATCACACACTATACATTTAATACTCTAAAAGAAATAGTTGGTGGTCAGTGATCAGAACAATGTGAAATTTTTTGTCTTAAAATTTTACTACACATCTTTGTTTTTATACATTAGTCATTTTCCATTAGTATCTCCCAACTCATCAAACCCCTCATGATGACAAAGAGAAATATTTAAACAAAACCAATTAATATAGAGACTGTGTTTTACAGTTTATGCTAAATTCCAAATCCATAACCCCCACCACTCTACTGAAAGGAGAAAGGTATGTTTTCTTAGCTGTTCTCCAGGAGAGAAATTGTTCATAACAATTCTTTAGAATCCAGGTGCACTTTGATCTCATCAATGATGGTAATGATGATTGATGATAGCCATCCTTTATATAGAGCTTTGAGATTTTCAAAATACTTTATAAATATTATACCATTTGATCCTGGCAGCAACCCTAGGAGCGAGGTGCTATTATTATCTCCACCTTACAAATGAGGAAACTGAAGAAGACAGAGGTTAAGTGACTTGCCCAGGATTACACTACTGCTGTGTAAGACCAAATTTAGACTTAGGTCTTCCTGACTCTAGGTCCAGCACTCTATCCACAGTTCTGTCTAAACATACATGTATTACGGTAGTTATGAATTTTTGGTCACGTTCAGTAGTGTTCAACTCTTTGTGATTCCGTTTGGGGTTTTTCTTGGCAAAGATAGTGGTGTAGTTTGCCATTTTTTTCAGCTCATTTTACAAATGAAGAAACCAAGGCAAACAAGGTTAAATGATTTTTCCAGATTTGAACTCCAGATGTGTTCCTGACTTCAGGCCCAGCACTCAATACGCTGTGCTATCTAGCTGCCCAGTTATAAATATGTAACGACTATTTATTAATAATTTATTAATTAAACCCTTGTTTTGGTTAGCAAAAGAAGTATAAGATAAAGTCCCTATTCTTAAGAACATGACAATATATGTGCAATAAAGTCCTAAATTGTTTGTATCAGCCATTTAGAGAATAGACTGTTATATGCAAGACCTGAATTGTGAAATGTGGACTGCAAATGCATTAGGAATTCAAAGAAGAAAGAGATCAATGTAGGTGGATTCTTGGAAGGCTTCACTGAGGAGGTGGGGCTTGTTCTATGTTCTAAAAGACTGACACATATTTAACAGATATTAAGAAGGGTGAAAATTATTCTTTATGAGAGGAACAGCATGACAAAGTCATAGAGGTAAAACTGAGTATGTTGTGTGTGGAGGTCATATGTATTGGATAGCAAAGTAGGCAGAAGAGTCTTAATTTCATGTAGTAGGCAATAGGAAGTCACTGAAAATTTTTGATTAAGAGAATAACATGACAGAATTTGGATTTCAAAAAGTTTGATATAGGATTCACATGAATTTCACTGGAGAAAGCAAACACTGGAGAAGGGTATGAAGACTAGCTAAGAGACAAGCCCAGGTGTGTGATGATCACACTATACAGCACTTTGAAGTTTCTAAAGCAATTTGTATACAATCCTGTGAGATATATAGCATATGACCATTACCAATTTTGTAAATAAGAAAACTAGTCTTCTGAAGGGTTAAATAATTTACCTAAGGTGTTGGAATTATGAAACTGGAAATGGAGTCCTGACTTTCACTATAGTGCTTTTAGAATCACATCAATGGGAATGAACAAGGAAGGGTCTAATTTTAGCAAATGGGAAAACATTGATGGGATTTGATCATTTTGTATAATGAGCTCATGTCTAGGATGATACCAGGGGTAGGGTCCAATTTTCTGGGAAATCTAATAAAAGATTGAGGTACCCATCATTCAGGAATTAGCTAAACAAAGGGTTTTAAGGGGAAATATATCTGTACAAAAGTATGTATATGTATGTATGTGTATATGTAATGTATATATTTTTTGTTTATAATGTTAAATAAGACTACAGTGGTTTTCCTTTAAAAATAATCTTAACTCTTGTCACTTCTGGGTCACTCTTTGTATATATTCTGTATGTATATGTATATAATATATTCTATATTAGCATCTTAGGTGTTTCTACTTAGTGAAATAGCTATATTAAGGAGCGATACTAAGCCATCAATTTTCTCTAACATAATGCCTGACTTATTTGTTACTTTTATTAATATTATTATTATTATTAATGATGATGAGAAATGTTGGTAAATCTAAAGTAACACAAATATTGATTTGGAATCCTGAGTGGGAGGAGGGATGCGCTCTTTCGTACTGTTCCACAGATGTAATGTATAACTCTTATAAACTTTACCTTTGTACTCACACATGCTCTGTGACTCAGTTTAGAAGTATTCTATCCTCTCTATACTTGTTTAAATCTTGTCCAATGTCCAAATCTCCATGGAGTCTCTAACCAACCACTCTCACCCATGGGAACCTATCCATTAGTGATATTCCTAATGCATTTTTGGCCTTAATTGATCATTTGACAATTACTAATTGATAGAAATAAATAATACATCTATCTAAGCCATACATCCACATGTTCTAATACATATGCACACATATATGTACATATATTATATAGCTATGGAAATGTATCTATGAGAGTAAAAGTAAACATATATGCAGATATAAATGTGTGTATATATGTGTGTGTATGCATATATGTTCATTCATTCTAACATGCACACACTCCCCTATTTTATCTTCCTAGTTAGATCATAATCTCATTGGGAATAGGAACTCATTGTTCTTCACATATCGCCTGGGTCTAGCATATTACCTCATCTACAATAAACACTAAGTAAATATTGTCTGATTGATCAGTTGGTATTACCACTTCTCTCCAAGGGGATAGGCCAGTCAAGAAGACTGATACTTGACTGCCCTTTCATAATCTTTTTTTATCACCCACTGGAGCTCATTTTGTACAATTTGGTAATGGGCTTTGGAAAGTAGAAACCTGGAAGATAATTGCATTGATCACATTACATTTGTAGGCATTAAAAGGAATTGAAGGTACCATTTGTTAATTATCTTCATATTTGTGGGGAACCTGGAACATATTAACCTTTTGTATAATCCCAACCCATTAGAAATGAAGTGGAGATTTAATGATGAGAGAAACAACAACAAAAAAGGCACCTAGAGACATCTTTTTCACCATCAGATTTTGAAAGTCTGTGGTAGGAAAAAGCAGCTGGATCGTCAACCCTAGAAATATATTGTGGAAAAGATTTCGTGAATGTATCTTTCATAAACCACATTGGTATCTTTACTAGGGTATAAGTAGGTGGGTACAGTGGATAGGGTGTTGGACCTGGAGTCAGAAAGACCTTAATTAAAATCCTGCCTCAGACACTTACTAGCTAAGTGACCCTGGGCAAGTCATTAACACTGTTTGCCTCAGTTTTCCTAACTGAAAGATGGGCATAGTAAGAAGCATCTACCTCACAGGATTCTTGTGAGGATTAAATGAGATAACATTTACAAAGAGCTTAGCACACTGCCTGGCACATAGTAGGTGCTATGTAAATGTTTGTTTCCCTCTTTCCTCTCCCTTCCCCCTTGCTTTAGGGACCCTAGAGTCCCTAAGCCTAGGGACTTGACTCTGAAACTTGCTATTTCCTAGATATGAGTTGAAATAGCTGTGGTTTAGGCTGTCTTTTCCATAATGATTCTTTTTATCCCAACTAACCCAGTATTTTTATAAAATATTTATCTCTGCAGGCTAGGTCATAAATAGGCCAATAGTCATTTGCTCAGTAATTGCTGAGGACTAGATCCTTTAATTTTTCTTTTTAAATTCTAAATTTCTCCTATTGTTGTGTGCGGATGAGTGACTGGGGAAAAGACTAATAACTCCAATTCTATTTAACCACTTAATATCAATTAGTTTTTAAAAAGTGATGTACAATTCTATATATTCTCTCCCTTCCCCGCCTAGCACCTGAGGGAGACATTTTCACCTGCATCTCAGTTCCTATCTAGCATCAGTCTTACCAATTTTCCATTGAAAGGCAGCACCTCTGCCAAATGAATTCTTCTTAGATACCATTGGGTTCAGTAAGTGACCTTACTCCATCCATGTTCCTCAAGGCATAGATGCTGTATTGCCTGCAAAATCTAGTCCAGACCTAGACTCTGAATTTCTGTGATTTGTTCTCTCTATTCATCTAGAATAGAAAAGAATGAATGAAATGGTCAAGGTCAGAGGTCTAGTTGTTTTTTTTTTTTTGGTGGGGAGCTCTATGGTCTCAGAGGGTACAAGCCTGTGTATTACACCATGCTCTCTCATCAGATACCATGAGCTGAGGAGCCTCTGAATAAAGCCAACACTGGAAATAAGGCAGAGAGCAAAAGGCTGAAGCCAGATCACAAGCAAGGAACATCCTGTTAATCACAAGATTTAAAACCTTGATTAGAATGAAGAACAAAATGTCCAATCATTCTCCACTGTTTTTCCAGGATACTTTTGTTCACATCATCATGATTCTCCCCAAAGCCAATTTCTTATCTTCTTTCTGTGGAGAGACAGTATCCCAGACATTCTTGGTGTATACCTTATTATAAAAATATATCCAGCCTGTAAAGAGTTACTGAAAATTATAGAGGAGTCCTTGGTAAATGTGACCATGGAGATAATTCTGTTCAAGCAAGGCATAAAACAGGAAGATCTGTGCTTGCCTAAGGTGCTCACCATTGTCATGGAGGATGTCTTGCGCCCAGTGCTGGTGGAAGAAGGAATCCTATAGATGATGAAGTCCTCTTGTTGCTGGATGATATTATGGATATTACTGACTATATATCAAGCCCTCACATTTTGAGATTCAGTCTCAAAAGAGATGGTCAAAAAAACCATATAGGAAAAATTAAATTGAAGGGTGTGTGTGTATATATACATACAATATGGTTGGTTGTTGTCTGTTTTTGAAGAGGACCAAAATGACATCACCATGATAAAGTGAAGTTTCAGTGTATTCAGCTATGGCTGATCAGACCAATATGAACTCAGAATGCTCTATCACAGGTTGGGCACAGATAATCCATGTGAATATTTGGGGTGGATACTCCAAATTTGAACATCTTACGTTTACTTTGTGCTGTCTCAATTCTACTTTGCTCACCAAGCACAACACCTTTTCTTATTTGGGCACACCATGCTGAGTGGTCCTGTGCCAGCCTCCCATGTTGCACAGTTAAATCCAAAGTTCTTGAGAGTGTCCTTATATCACTTCTTCTGACCACCATGTGATCGCCTGCCCCATGTGAGTTTTCCATAAAATAGTCTTTTTGGCAAGCATACATTTTACATTCGAGCAAGGTGGCCAGCCCATCTGAATTGCCCTCTCTGAAGCATAGTTTGAATGCTTGGCAATTCAGCTCTAGCAAGGACTTCAGTGTCTGGTACCTTATCCTGCCAGGTGATCCTCAGAATCTTCCTAAGACAGTTCAAATGGAAGTGATTCAGTTTCTTGGTATGGAACTAGTAGACTGTCCATGTTTCACAAGCATCCAACAGTGAAGTCAGTACAACAGCTCTGTAGGCCTTCAGTTTGATAGTCAATCTAATGATACCTCTTCTCTCCCAAACTTTTCTTCAGAGTCTCCCAAATACTGAGCTAGCTCTGGCAATGTGTGTGTCAACCTCATTGTCAATGTGTACATCCCTGAAAAGTACCTTACCAAGGTAAGTGAACTTATCCACAGCATTCAAAACTTCTCCATTTGTTGTAACCAATGGTTCCACATATGGATGATGTGGTGGCAGCTGATGGAGCACCTGTGTTTTCTTGGTGCTAATTATTAGGCCAGAATTAGCACCAGTAGCAGTGAATTGATCCATACTTTGTTGCATCTCAGCTTCAGAAGCTGCACTGAGTGCACAATCATCTGCAAATAGACATCATGCACCAATACTTCCTCCACTTTGTTCTTGGCTTGTAGTCTTTTTAAATTGAAAAACTTATCATCAGTACAGTAGTTAACCTTTATTCTGTATTCATCCTCATTGAAAGCATTTGACAACATGACTGAAAACATCATGCTAAAAAGCATGGGAGCAAGCATACAGTGTTTGAGAAGGCATGAGAGCATTGTCCACTTCCAGGACCTAGGCAACCATGCCTTCATGAAATTGACATACGATACTGATGAGCTTCACTGGGCAACCAAATTTTGACATAATTTTCCGTAAGCCCTCATGACTAACAGTGTCAAAGGCCTTGGTCAGATCCACAAATGTTGTGTACAGACCTCTGTTCTGCTCCCGGCATTTCTCCTGGAGTTGTTGGGCAGCAAACACCCTATCGACTGTTCCTCAGCCCTTTCTGAAGCCACACTGGCTCTCAGGTATATGACCATCATCCAGGTGAAGGATAAGCCTATTAAGGAAGACTCTAGCAAAAATTTTGCCAGCAACTACTAAGAGAAGGACCCCATTGTGATTGCTACAGGACAATCTATTCCCTTTACCTTTATAGAGATGGACAATGGCGGCATCCTTGAACTACTGGGGGATAGCTTCCTCTTGCCATATAAGCTGAAAAATTTCAGTCAGCTTTTGTAGGAGCAATGGTCCCCCTATTTTGTTAATCTCAGCTGGAATAGAATCAGCACTAGGTGCTTTGCCACATGAAAGGAACTTAATGGTCCTCAAAACCTCTTCTTCAGTTGGAAGTTCAACTAAGGAGGCATTGACTTCAACCTGAGGTCAATGGTCAATGACCTCAGCATTGATTGATGATGGTCTGTTGAGAACACTATGGAAGTGTTCAGCCCATCTCTCTTAGGATCATGTCCTTATCACTAATTAATGTGGCTTCATCAGCACTGAGTAGTTGTGATGCCCCATAGGTTTTTGGTCCATAAACAGCTTTCAGGGAATCATAAAAGTGCTTTGGATTGCTACTATCAGCATAAAACTGAATTTCATCTGCATTCTTACCTGAGCCAGGAATCTTGCATGTCTCTAAGCTTTGCTTGTGCTTTGCTTTTGATGGAATTAAATGCTGCCTTTCTTAGAGGGCAGCTTAAATGCTGTCCTCCTGGTATATCCTGTGGAGTTCTCGATTTTCATTTAGCAGCTTCTGAATTTCCCCATCATTTTCATCAAACCAGTCTTGCTGTTTGCAAGTGTTCTGACTCAGATGAACAAATGCAGTGCTGTACACCAAATCTCTGAAAGCTACCCAGTCTTTTTTTGCTCCACTGTTGCCAACTATGTGTTGGCTCAACTTTCCCTCTAAGCTAACAACAAACTGTTCATGCTCAGAGAAGAGCTCTAATTTGTTGACATTAATTCTTCTGGTCATCATTTTGCTTTGGGGATGGCACTTTTGATGAATGCAAATATTTAGCTTAGAAAGGATAGGTCTGTGACCAGTTCAGCACTCTGCACCACATATTGCCTTTGTCACTCTTGCATCTTATCTGTCCCTTCTCCTTACAATCACATAGTCTATTAGATGCCAAAGTTTGCTGTGAGGGTGCATCCATGAAGTTTTATTGCATTTAGGTAAATGGAAAACATTGTTGGTAATAAGAAGGTCACGTGATGCCCAAGTCTTCAGCAGTAAATGACCATTGCTGTTCCTGTTTCCAATTCCATTCCTCCCTAGGACGTCCTGCCAAATCTGGTAGTCTGAGCCTACTCTAGCATTAAAGTCACACAGAATTATAAACTTGTTCTCTTTTGGCAAATTGATGATAAGGGTCTCTAAATCTTCATAAAATTATTCTTTGACCTCGTCAGAGTTCATCATGGTGGGAGCACAGGTACTGGTGATGATGTTTTCCTGCGAGTGGCAATTGCATTGTCATGATCCTGCCATTCACTCCTTTTGGCAGACATACCAGCTTGCTGACTAGATTAGTTTTGATTGCAAAACCCATGCCAGCTTCATGGCACTCCTCTTTACAGCACCCACTCCAGAAAAATATGTATTCTTCTCCAACTTCAATAAACTGGCTGTCATTTACCAACCTTATTTCACTCAGGGCTGCTATTTGGATGTGATACCTGTTAAGTTCTCTTACAACAAGAGCAGTTCATTTTTCAGGTTTACTGAATTTTGTGTTGTCTGTAACTGTGTTCATGTTCCATGGGCCAATGGTGAGTGGAATCATTTTTGCAGATATTTTTGTACATTTTGTACATTTTTTTGTGCATTTCAACCACATAGTGGGATTCCCTGGCTGCTGCGGTAATCAGGCCATGGTTGGGTAAGTAGACAATGTTTAGGGCACCTTTTCTAGCCCTCTTCCTC
Organism: Notamacropus eugenii; assembly: GCF_028372415.1. Lineage (NCBI taxonomy): Eukaryota > Metazoa > Chordata > Mammalia > Diprotodontia > Macropodidae > Notamacropus > Notamacropus eugenii. The sequence continues at coordinate 321,383,185 of NC_092873.1, read as the reverse complement.
ACACCAGAAGGTGAGCAGTGTGATCCTTAAAAGGCTGCTCAGACACCCAGGGGGCTGCCGAGTCCCACTGCTGCTTCCAGTGGGAAACTGCCCTATGGCCTGAGCCACCTGTATGCAGGGTTGTGACTATAGCTCCCAGTGTATCAGCACCTGCTGCTTTATCACTTACCTGTCACCACAGGACTTTGAGGTATAATGATAAAATGGTAAGGGTGATGTCTTTTGATTCGTGTGTAAATTGGATTTAAGTGAGGCAGAGTTGCATGAAGTCATCAGCCTCACTCTCTCCTCCAGAGTCATCGTATTCCAGTGGCAGGACAGAATCGAGATGGCTTAGGATGCAGTGGATGACCTTGCTGTCTTTGGTGTGTAACCAAGCTCTAAGTGCTCCACATTGCCTGCTTCAGCTGCCTTCATGGCCATTGGAACAAACTGTTCTCATCTGCCCATTCCGCCAGAGGAAGTGTTCACATGCTTGGGGTAGACACCTTCCTAACTCACCAGTGTTTGAGACCCCTTGGTTACCCTCAGCCTGGTTTACCAGGTTGTGGCTGCTACACATGCTGTGGCTTCTTGGAACCACAGGTGAGAGCTGGGTAGAACAGGTGGACACCAAAGATGGAAAAGAGCCCCCAAAAGGGTTCGGCAGCCATCATACCAAAGGTACTGGTCCTCCCTGAACACATCCTACACCCTCATACAATATATGCGCATACATAATATATACATGTATGTCTTTCAAACATATATATGTGTGCATATGTATTATACATTCATATGTGTATTATACATTAATGCAGTATTACAGATATCCATATATCTGTATCTCTAAATGTATTCATATATAGATATGAAATTATATATAGATGAATCTTTACTAGATTCATTTACTAGATATAGATATCTGTAAGAGGCATGGCAAATGGGCAATGAGTTGGACCCAAAATTAGATAGGAGGAAGAGGTGAATTGCATTTGGGATGTTGCACAAAGTTTTCAATGAACCCAAGTTGCTCCCTGACATAAAAGACTATATGTTCTGCCAATGATGGCACATGGTTGTGAATCTTGGCTACAATCTCCAAAGAGTTGATTTTCATGTTTCCCAAAAGGCAATGAAGAAATATATGTAGACTATGTCCTACTTGCAAGAAGTGATGTAAGGGATTTGATCAAAGAACTGTATGATTAGAAGAGGAGATTGGTTACATATTAAGAGGAAGGGACAACAGATGAATAGTCTGAGCTCCACTGGCACTCGTAACATGGAAAAAGAACTAGAGTAAAGGAGCAGATACGTTTCCTTTAGAGGATCAAGGAGGGAACATGGTCAAGAATAAAGCAGGATGATATGACTTGAAATCTGCATTGGTTAACATTAGTTAGATGATAGACCCATTAAAATAGTTATAAGATAATAGTAATAAGAGCTTAAGTTTATAAATCACTTTAGTGTTTGGAAATTTGACCTTCAAGTGAAATAATTAGATCCTTAGAAATAGATACTTATATTTCAATTTTACAGATGAGAAAACTGAGGCAGACTAAGATTCTGATTTCTTAGAGTCACACAGGCTGTTGTTGTTTGTCTTTCATTTTTGAAGACGACTAATAACATGGATTATGTCTTGACTTGCACATGAATTGGATTTAAGTGAGGTAGAGTTGCGCAAAGTCACAAGCTACAAGTATGTGAGTTCCAAGTTGAAGTCAGATTCAGTATTCCACCTATTGCACTATCTCTCTGCCTCTAAGGTAGAAGAGGTGGAAGAATGAGAAACAATTTTTACATCCATTGCCAGAGCAAGAAAAATAGGTTTAAATGCAGAAGGAAAGACTTAGATTCACTATTATTAATTAGCAAATATTTATAAGTATTTGCTAGTTGATAATATCTACCATAAATCTCTCCCCTGTCAGCTCCCAAGGGCAAAGATTGTGTTTTTATTTTTCTTTTGTTTCTCTAGATATTTGAATGGTTTTGTTTACATGGTATAGGCTATTAATAAATATTTGTTGAAACTGTCTAATTCATTGCTTAATATATATGCCCAGCACTGTGCTAGATGATGTGGAGAAATACACAGAAATAAGACATTGTCTTTGCCTCAAAAGCCTTATAATTTAATTCAGAAGACAAAACAATTAAGGGGGAAGAGTGCTGAACTCTAAGGTCCTCATTATACATGCATTAAGCAAAATAAAGAGGTTGGTGTGAGCTGGAGCAGTCAGAAAAGGCTACATGGAAGAAATGGGACTTGAGCTGGTCCTTGAAGGATGGAAGGATGACTAGAAAAGAGGAGAAGACGGTATTCCAGGCTGGGAGAATCAGAAGGAACATAGAGAGAAGCAAGAGAGAGTGTGCTACGTGGTGAGGTTAAAAAGAAGGAAAGCCTTGCTGAAAGAGCAGATGTAGTGGTGGGGTATAGTGGCAAATGAGATTTACACCATAAGATAGAATCCAATTAGGATAGGCCCTGAAAATCAGACAAAGGAATTTAGATATGAATTTAGTAGGGAACCACTGGTACACACATCCTTTGTGGCAGAGTTTGGACTTGAATGCTGGTCTTCCTAGCTTCTAATCTAATTTTCTATTCATTACTACAGGCTGCCTCTCATAGGCACATAGTAGGTACTTAATAAACTCTAGATACTTAGCACATAGCCACATAGCAGGTACTTAATACATAGTTATATAGTAGATACTTAATAATTCTGGAAAGTTGTGAGCTCAAAGCACTGTTTTAGGAAGTTTAATCTATCAGGCATCTGAAATAGATTGGAATGGGGAAAGACCAGAGACAGAATCAGGCAGTAGGACTTTGTCATCACTCAGGTATAAAATGATAAGGGTATGGATGAGGGTGATAAGAGTGGGAATGGAAGGGAAGGAGAAAACTCAAGAGACACTGTGAAGGGAATTAATGACAGCATTTCTGTTTGAGTAGTCAAATGGATAATGTATAGAGAAAAGCATTAAAGCTGACTACAAAAAGATTTCCTAATGGTTTAAATTCTGATGAAATATATCTAGAAATTCACAGTCTGCCTCCAGAATTATTGAACATTGTTCTCATTTACACATGCTACAGTCCAGCCAAACTTGTCTCTTTCCCATACGTAACATTCTGTAATAGACTGTCATCTCCAATGTCTGGAATATGCTCCATTTTACTTCCACCTTATAGAATCTTTAGAATCTTCTAATCTTGTTCAACCTTCCTCCTCTAGTTTGTACCCTCACCTTTTCCTGGAAATAACTGTAGATATTTTATGTATGCATGTACATGTACACACGTATATGTATGCGTGTAGATCTGTAGACGTATGTGTATGTGCATGTACCTACATGAATGTGCTGTTTATAAATGTGTGTATGCATATATTGTTTACTTACCTCTATACGTATTATTATCACCTCAAAAAAAACATAAATTTCTTTGGGAAAGACTTTCATTTTTGTTTTTGCATTTGCAACACTCAAGAAAGATATTTAATATGCTTATTATGAAATATACCTATTTTAAACCTGAATACAGTTTTAAAAGCTTCATTTTTTGTTGAGGTGTTGTTTTTTTTTAATGTAGCTGTCTAACATGTAATCTCCTGGTGTGCAAGGACTTTGAATTTTTGTCTTTGAAACCTTAGAGTCTAGCATATATATCTGGAACATAGGTACAGGGATATGATGTGATTCCATTAGTATGACAAACTCCCAGATGAGAAAACTACCGCTACTAATGCAGGTCAGCACCTTCTTTGCAGCTGAAGGATCTGAGAATTGCCCAGGGCACTCAGAAGTTTCGTGACTTGCCCATCAATGTCACATATCTATCATGGAGCAGAAACTGGTTATGAACCCAGATTTTCCTAGCTTCTAATTCAGTTTTCTATTGACTACTGCAAGCTGCCTCTCATAGGCACATAGTAGGTATTTAATACATTCCAAATGAATTGAATTGAATGCATACTATAGACAGAAGGATCATCGATTTAGAGCTGAAAGCTTAGAGCTTAGAGGCCATTTAATCAAACCTGCTCATTTTACAGATGAGAAAACCGAATGTCACAAGAGCTATGTGTCTTCCCCAAAATCCAATAAGGAACATGTGACAGGAGTAGGATTCAATGCAAGAATAAGGTTTGGATCCAAATCCCCTGACTTCCACATCTAGACTGCTTCCCACTCTCTCACCCTGAATGGATTAGATAATAATTATAGCTGACATTTATAAGGTACTTAACGATTTGCAAAGCATTTTTATATCCACTATCTCATCTGATTCTCACAATTACCCTATAAAATGGGTTTTATAGATATTATTATCCCCATTTTACAGATGCAGAAACTTAAGCCTGCAATTTAAATTACTTCCCTGTGACCACAAATGCAGTAAGTATTGGTGTTGAGATTCAGACTTGATCTCTCCTGTCTCTATGTTAAGTGCTCTTTCCACTATGTAACACTATCTATGTAACCCTGAAGTACTAGAATCCTTTGATTCACCCAGATTCTTCTTTCTTATCACCATTAATTAGATGGGACAAAACAGGACATTAAATATCTTCCCAATTCTAGTTATAGTAACAGATCCTTGCATCTGTAGAAAGGATTCTATACTTAGCCTGGCTTTGAATGAAGTGGAAGGGAAAATAAAGGGCTTCCATTGCCATATTCCTCACTAATAATCTCTTTTTTGGAGGCAATTGAGGTTAAATGACTTGCTCAGGGTCACATGGCTAGATATGAACTCAGTTCCTCCTGACTCCAGGGCTCTATGTTCTTTACCACCTAGTTGCCCTTCCTCATTAATATTCTGAATACATTATATTCAATAAGTACAGCTGGAGAAGGAAAGATGAGAGATTGGCTTCCTACGAACTTTTCATTTGCAATATGATAGCTAGAAGTGGTAAAAGGTAGCTAATTACACTTTCCTTATGGGGTAAAACAATAAAAAACTCTGGCATTAAAATGGAAATAGATTTGCCCTAGCCTAACCCTTTCCATTAAGGGTCAGCTAGTTGGTGCAATGGATAGAGTGCCAGACCTAGAATCAGGAAGACTCATCTTCCTGAGTTCAAATCTGGCATCAGACGCTTGATAGCTGTGTGACCCTGGGCAAATCATTTAATCCTATTTGTCTCAGTTTCCTCATCTGCAAAATGAGCTGAAGAAGGAAATGGCAAATCACTCTAGTATCTGCCAAGAAAACCCCACATGGGGTCATGAAGAGTCAGACTGAACAACAACAAACACTCCCTACTACAGTTTGAGAATCCACACTTGGGTGAGTTGATAGAATTTGAAAGTAAACGTGACTTTGAGAGACTTTCACTACAAGGGAAAGTCATTGAGAAAATGTTCTTATGTAGTAGATATAAGACCTCAAAGTAGTTGAGGAAAAAAGAAAAGGAAAGGTATAGCAGAGGCATTTACTGAATGGATTACTTTTATAGGTTCATCAAGTAAAAGTGCTGTCCTCTCATTTGAGAGACAGTGTGACCTAGGACAGACTTGAAGAAAGGAAATAAAAAAGGAATAAAATAATCCCCCCCCCTTTTAGTATCCTTCAACTATCCCTTCTCTTCCTTAGTGTCTCATCGATGCACACAACAACCCTGCAAGGTAGATACAATTATCCCCATTTTACAACTGAGGAATCTGAGGGCAGACAGAGATTAATTGACTTCCCTGGGTCAAAAGCTACGAAATGAGATAATATTTGTAAAATGCTTAGTATAATGCCTCACGCATAGTAGTTACTTAATACATGTTTATTTCCTTCCTTTCATACTTAAGAAGAGAAAGAGAGAGATGAAACAGATATTGTTCCAGAAGAGTTTTCACCCATTTAGAAGCAGAATAAAAGAATTTATTCAAAAATTCTCTTCTGTCATCCTCCCCTTCCTCCAGCCTTTTTCTAACAGTCACAGAATCATATACGGACCTCAAAGACCAATTGCTCCAAAACTTTCCTAAATACAAATAGCTTTTTCACATTCTGTGTGGCCAACTAGCCTTTGTGTTGAAGTCCTCCAGTGAGAGGCAACTTAATGCCACCTGAAACAAGGTAACTGTTCTAGTTAATACGCCTGTCCTGACATCAAGCTTTCAATGGGACTCATTGCAACTTTGATTCCCATTGTGTCTAGTTCCAATTCCTTTTCTATGTGATACCCTTTATATCAGCCCCAAGTCTTCTTTTTTTCCAAGACAAAGGTCCCCAATTCCTTTAACTTATTCTTGTATGACATGATCTCAATTTCCCCCCCATTCTAACTGTTCTCTTTTGAAATACTAACTTTTATATAGTGATTCCTATGTTCCAGCCACTCTGCTAAGTACTTCTACAGTAATTATTTGACTCATCCACATTTAATCCTCATAACAACCCCAGGAAGCAGGCGCTATTATTATCTTCATTTTACAGATAAGGAAACTCAGGCAAACAGATCAGGCAGCTTGCCCTGGTTCACAGATTGCTATTTGCTGTTGCTCATCGTTCCTTGTTGAAGAAGACCAGTGACATCAGGAGGGTGATGTCTTGACTTGCAAGTGAATTGGATTTAAGTGAGGCAGAACTGTGCAAAGCAATCAGCCTCACTCTGTCCTCCAGAGTCATCAGAATCCAGGTCAAGATGACTGGCAATGCCTCATGCATCTCCCCCAATCCCTCCAACCAGGTTCACACAGCTACTGAGAGTGTGCAACTAGATTTAAATTTAGGTCTTCCTCACTCAATTCCTGGTGTTCCCACCTCTGTGTCACCTGGCTGCCCCTATCTGTATCCTCTCTAACTAATATCCTTCCTAAACTTTGGCATCCAGGACTGAACATAATGCTCCAGGATTATCATGTCCCTAGTCTTGGACATGGTGCTTCTTTTAATGTAATTCTGAGTTCCCATTTGTGTTTTTAGCTGCCATATTCCACTTCTGCAATTCATTTTCTTTCAGTATACCAGAATCCCCAGATCTTTCCCCAGATGAGCTGATGTTTTAGCCCTACTTCTTCATCTTTCATTTTTGCATTTTTTTAACTCAAGTGAAAGACTCTCTATTTATCCCTGTTGACCTAATGTTCTAGACTAATAGAGTCTTCTTGCTTCTTGACTCTGTTATCCTATATAGCTTTATAGCTAGCCCTCTCACCTCCGTGTAACCTTCATATTTGATAAGCATGAAAGCTCCATGTATACCCCAACCTTTAATGACAATATTGAACAGAGCAGGACCAAACAGAAATCCATGAGGCATTCCATTAGAGACTTTAGGTATTGTTACTCTGCCCTACTAGTGGCAGCTAAGTGGCCCAATGGAAAGAATGGCAGTTCCGGAATCAGGAAGACCTGAGTTCAGATCTGTTCTCCTCAATTTCCCCACCTATAAGATAAACTGAAGAAGAAAATGACAAATCACTTCTGTATGTCTGCTAGTAAAATCCCAAATGAGGTCATGAAGAGTCAGAAATGACTGAAAAATGATTGAACAATAAAAATTTTTATTTTATTAGTGTTTATTTACTAGTGTTTATTCTTGTTCAGTCATTTAGTCATGTCTGACTCTTTGTGATCACATAGACCATATTGTCCATGGAGTTTTCTTGGAGAAGATATTCCATTCTCTGGTGACTTGCTTGGGGTCACACATCTAATAAGTGTCTGAAACTGGATTTGAATTCAAGTCTTCCTTACTCCAGGCCCAGTGCTCTAGCTAGCTCCTAGGCAAAGAGAGGATATATGATTTACCCAAGGTCACACACCTAGTAAGTGTCTGAGACTGGATTCAAACTCAGCCTTCCTGATTTCAGGCTCAATGTTCTATCCACTAAGCTATCTAGCTACCTCTATTCTATATCTATTTTATATCAAATTCTACATCTATTTCATGTTAAAATAGATGTGTTCTATCTTTGTTTCATATTAAAATAGATACGTTCTATATCTATTTCATATTAAAATAGATATGTTCTATATCTATTTTAGCAACAAAGCCTCTTAGGCTATTCTTTTGGGTAAAATAGAGAGATGTAGCTTCTATTCCACATCTTTCCACATTTTACCCGAAAGAATAGCCCAAGAGACTTTGTTGTTAAAATTAAGGCAAACAATATCTGAAGTACTCAGCACTCCTCTCATCTACCAAAAATCCTGTTAAAAGAAATTAGTTTATTCTTATATGACTTATTCTCATGGAAGCCATTTAAGATTCTGCATCACTTCTTCCATTTCTAGAGAGTTACTAATTGCTCCTTTAATAATAAGATGTGAATAGGAATAGGGATGGATCCAATTTTTCCAGAAACTGAAGTTCACTGGCCTATAGTTTGCATGACTATATTCTTTGTTCATCAGGACAATATTTGTACTCCAGTTTCATAGCATCTCTCTTGATCCCTATAGTCTTCTAAAGATAAGTGATTCAGCAATCACATCTATCAGTTCCTGAAGTGTTTTGGGATGGAATTCATCTGTGCCTGAAGTCATAGGTGACAACCAGCTGCTCTCTTATCATATCCCTATAAATTTCTTGGGTATCAAATCCCTATTAGCCACTTTCATCCTGTGCTTTGTTGCCCAAAGACCCTTCCTTTTTGGTAGAGAAAAGAGAAGTAAAATGACAACTGAGTTGTATCTCTACATTAAGAAGTAGTCAAATTCCTGCTTTTTTCCTCATCATAGATAAAAGGAAAACAAAAATCCAAACAAAAACTTCATTTGTTATCCATTTTTCACATCTATTGGAGGAACTTTAGGGATACAGACAGAATTGTAGAATTTTAGAGTTAGAAAAACTCTAAGAGCTCTAATTCATATCTGAGTAGGAATCTCTTCTATAACATCCCTGACAAGAGGTCATTCAGTCTCTCCCATAATGGAAACACCTCCACTAATGGAAAACCTACTACCTACTGAGAAAGCCCTTTCTACCCTGTCCACATTCAGGGGCTCTAATGCCTTGTCTTGCTCTAGAAATCATTTAATATAGCCATCTTTGCTTTACTGACAAAGGAATTGGGGACCCAGAGACATGAAAAGTGATTTGCCCAAGGTCACAAAACCTGTTGGCAACAAGAGTCGTATTAGAACTGGGATCTACTTAGTTTTCATAGTATTCTTTACACGTTTGGCCTCTGATGCTCTCATGTAGAATCTTTGTTACTAGTGAGCCCAGTGCTGGCGACTGCCACACCCTCCATCAGGAACTCTGGCAGTGTAGTTTCACAAGAAATCGTTAATACCCGACAGCAGCATGCAAACAAACTCCCTGCTCCATTTATTTCACAAGACTCCAGATTTAATTAGGTTTTCCAGTTTTCCGCTTGTCCTGGGCCAATCACTCCTTAAAACAGTGGAGAATTCATTTGCACCTGCTGTCAGAAAGGGCTCTCCCCAGTTAGAAAAATAATTAAGCCATCATCACACATCAGGAGTAATGAATCACCATTTTTCATTCAGTTCGCAGATCGTTTGTTTTCTTCTGCACTGGCAAAGAAGGTGCAAACTAAATTTGAGCAGCTGCCAAGTGGATCCTGCTTCCTTTTCCTCTCCTTTCTCCCTCCCTTTTCATCTTCCTCCATACACCACCTCTTTTTGTCCTTGACTAGTGGTGCTAGAGATAATAACCCTAGCTATCATGTAAATACCATGTAAGTAGAATTCTAGATTCCTTCCCAGGAAATCTCCCTTTCTTTTTCTATATGCTCCCAGTGCTCTGGATAGGAAGACCTTTGGAATTCTCCAAGGTCCTGATTATTCGGTCTTTCATTTCAATTTGGATACTGGTACCAGATGTGCATATTGAAGGTGGTTCACTGTATCTTTCTTCCATAAGCTTCCTAGCTCTGAGGTGGGGGTTTGTAAGTAGCATCTGTGGGGCAGTGAACACCGGTAGCATAATGAATGCCCAGAGTATTAGATTCAGAATAAGATGACTTCAGTTCAAATGCCACCACTACCCTAAAATATTTGTAAATTACTTGGGCAAGTGATCTTCTCTCAATCATACTTTCCTCATATGTAAAATAAAGGGTGGGGGAAGGAGTAGGCTAGACTAAATGACCTCAAACCCCACTCCAGCTCTAAATCTGAGAGTTATAGTTCCAGTTTGACTGAAGTGGAGGATTTGTGTAAAATAGATCTTTTTTTTCCTTTCAGGATTCTCACTCTCTATGATTCATGATCCTTTAGAGCTCACCAACTGCTCCCACAATTGCCTAGGGTCCCCAGTAAACACATAAACACAGACAACCTAAATAAAAGTTGTCTTGCTGGAGGATCCTTCTGTAATTCATACCCTCCTCCCAATACCCATGCACACAATTCAGAACTGGCAGGTTACTGATATCAGACCTTAAAAGCAGCCTGCTGTTATCACATCCAGGGTAGTCATTACCTTGTGCCTCCTCTAACTATCCTCCTTTGTTATTAATGCTTTATGTTTAAGAAAAAAAGAGAGGAAAATGTCCTGTCTCTTTACTCTTCTCTCCTCCCTCCCATCTGCTGAAAAACATGGGCCTTAGATAACAGCTGCAAAGAGCAGTGCCACCATCTAGAGGTAATACCTAAAAAATCTGAAAATAAGCTTTCTCAGATGAAGGTGAAAGAATTTCCTAAAGAAAGTTTCTCTGAGTACTGATAGTCACTTTTCAATTCCCTGACCCTATTACAGAGATTATTTCTTGCTTCATGAACTTTCAGATTATATTTTATCTCTGCAGATAATCCATAGGAAATGTTGCCTCATGGGAATACTGACTATGTGACCCTAGCCAAGTCACTTGCCTCAGACATGTAAAATAACGATAATAATAGCACCCACCTCCCAAGGTTTATGTGAAGAGCAAATGAGATAATTTTTGTAAAGTGTTCAGCACTATGCCTGGCACAATGTAGTCATTTTATAAACGTGAGCTATTATTGTTAGTATTATTATTCAACATTAGGAAAATATCAATAGGAACAGAATTTACATCATTGTTTATTTTTTCCTTTGGGTTCTCCTCAGCTTTTCTTTTCTCTGTTGCCTTGTTATTGTTTGAAAGAGATAGCAAACAAAGTTTGCTTTACATGTTGGAGCATATAAAAATCAGAATGTAGGTACAATTCATTAAAAATTTTAAAAATTTAAATCTCCTATAAGTCCTGTTTTGAATGTATCTCTTAGAGACCATAGTTAATGTAGCTTTAAAAGGAAAATGGAATTGATAAAAAAGCAGTTTGTATGAGCAGTTTTGAAGTGACAATCGAGATATGTCTGACTGAAGCACTTTTCCCTAAGGAGCTGGGAAAAGGTATATGTTTTATCTGTGATCTAGGAGGTTCCAAGATAAATATGCAGAGAAGACAGAGAGGGAGAAGGTGATGTGAATCTTCTTTCTCATCAGCTCTGTCATGGTAGGTTATTGAAGAAACCTTTTAAAGAGAAATCTAGGAAGAGTCTGTGAAGAATTCATAAAAATAGTGTATTTTGAAAAGACTATATCCTATTATTATTAACAAGAGAACAGTAGCAAGAGAAGACTAATTTTAGCACATACCCTAAGAGACTGAACTTAATTCTTATGTTGAGGAGAGGCAGAATGGTATAGTGGTTAGAGAGCTGGTCTCCATTCCAGAAAAACTTGGGTTCAAATCTTGGGTTCCCTGGAGCACTGCTTTTCAACATACATATTGATGCTCCACTCCTTCAAGTACCCTAACTTCCCAGTTTTTTAGCTTACTCATTTCCTGACATCAACTTTTCTACGTGGACAGTTAGGTGGCACAGTGGATGGAGTGCCAGGCCTAGAGTCAGGAAGTCTTACCTCCCTGAGTTCAAATCTGACCTCATGCACTTAATGGCTGTATAACCTTGGGCAAGACACTTATCCCTGTTTTCCTCAGTTTTCTCACCTCTAAAATAGGCTGGAGAAGAAAATGGCAAACTACTTCAGTATCTCAACAAAGACTTGCATATGAGAGAAACTGCAAAGCTTCTCTATCCTACCTTAGCTACACTCAGAGTTGGTGCTACCTTTACTCTTGTTATCATCCACAATTCAGGAAGAGATATGAAGAAAATTAAAGCATGGTCCCTACTCCTGATTGGAGTATAGAGTCTGGGAGCCTCCTCGAACTCTCCTTGAATCTTCCCATTTGATCTGGTGTTTGTCTGAGGTCTTAAGCCTTCCATTATCACTATGTCCAAATCTCTGTTACAGTTAACCTACTCCAGCCCTCCATTGTCTGTTATCTCCACATAGCCTTCAACTACTTCCCACCCTTAATCCCATTCTCTAGGTTCTGACCTAGAGATGTCTGACCTCTAGTCACCTCAGTCCCCTCAAGATCATCCTTAGACTCCTTCTCAAGATCCTCCCTAGACTCCTCCTCCAGTCACCCCCAGACTACTTGGCCAACCCTAGATCCCTCCCATAGGCTTTCTGTATATAAGATCCATCTTTCCTCCACAAAGGGGCTCAGATTCAATCTGGCTCAGATTCAATCTAGTTCAAATTCAATCTGGCTTGCTGGCATTATCCTCACAAACGCTCAGATTCCTTAACAGTCTGGCCAATATGGTGGATCTTAAATAAACTTTGTTTTTCTTTGGCTGAAAGAAGGCTTGAGTTGAATTCAATTGGGCAGGACCCAGTATATCAGTATGTTGGGGTCCCTAGCACCCTTAAACCTCAACATTCCCATTCAACTTCAAATCTATCAGGGACAAAATAACTCCCCTGATGTTGACCAGGAATACTTGTCCAAAATTTTATCCTTGTCATTAGTGAGTCTCTTTTGAGATAGCCTTAGAAACTAACACACCTGGGTAGGCATCCAAGCTAATTAGGGAATTTTCTGCCCAAGGAAAATACCACAAACTATATCCTGAGCAAAATGGTATGTGTATTTTGAGGGTATCAGAGATTGGTGGGCTTATTCCAGACACTGTGGTAGCTTCCTATTTTAAGAACCACTTCCTTGTAGCTTCCTGTTTTAACTAATTATTTTTCTTAACTAGATGTTCAACTTTACTTTTTTTTTTCTGCTTGAAGGATGGTAACTCCTGGGAATTCTGTATTCTGGGGTGAAGCTCTGGTTACTACTAGTTACTGGTCTGAGATGCAGGCAAGTTGCTTTGAGTTTGGACATTTGTTTCATTCCCTTCTGACCTTGTCCCTACTCTAGAATGTACCAAATGCTATAGAAACCTTGTATCAATACTAACACTACTTAGAAGAACAAAGATATCAGTTCATTTTTTAAATTTGCATTAATAGATAAAAATTTTATTTTCACTTCTTACTAAAACATACCTATTCCCCTAGGGCTTAGGATGAATGGGTGAATAGAGAGGGATATGCAGAGATTATAGGATCATAGTGAGGCAATAATAGCCACTATCTTACAGGATTGTTGTGATGATCAAATGAGATAATATATGTAAAGTGCTTTGCAGACTTAAAGTACTATAACACGTGCTAGCTATTGTCACTATTATACTACCACTATTGTTTTTAGATTGAATTTCTCTTTTGATGCCCATGATATCTTTGTTATAGGACTGGGGAAAAAGTTATACTTTTCAGAAATTTCAAATTTCCAACTCAACTGTGCATATTGTTCTCTCAGGACCAGTCACCATGTTGTGACTGCTTGAAAGACTAAAGTTAAAATATAAGGAATTGACATTGTTTTTCATTATGTACCATAATCTCCTTAGTTTGTTTATTTGGGGAGGGGTTCCCTGTTAAATTAAAGATAGAGTATCATTTCCCCTTTTCTACCATGCAAGCTGCAAATGAATTTCTTCCCAGGCCCCCCTTCTGAGATTTTGGCCAATTTCATGCCCTATCACAGCCAAGACTTTCCACTGAACCATCATGACTTTAGAGGGGAAAAAAAAAGTCATGACTGACTGTCCCCAAACTCTCAATGACATTAAAGTGCAAAACACCTGCTTTGTGGATGGTAAGTCAAAAAGTCCAAGATCAGGAAAGGCAAAAGTTAATAGTTTAGTAAGAACTATTCAAGGCATCCATGTGAGACCATCTTCTGGATCACTTCCAGTCACAAAATGCCTTTGGATACTTGATAGGAAATGCAGAGCTCATAAACTGTATTTTGTCAAGTCTAAAATCACAAAATCTCAGAGCCAGAAGGACTTTAGCAATCATCTCCTCCAACCCTGTCATTGCATGGATAGAAAAATTGCCTTTCCCATTTTACCGAGAGGTGAAGTAATTTGCCCAAATCTACCTTCCAGCTTCTTGTTAGTTAATGGCACAGCCAGAGTTAAAACTTAGTTGTCCTAGCTTCTAGTCTTGTATCTTTTTTTTAAGTGTGAAGTAACAAAGCAGAGTATATAAAACTGTGAATATCTGCTAAATAGATTGTTTTTAAATGTATATGAAATCCAACATGGTGATAACAAAATTTTGGTGTTTCTGTTCCCTTCTATTTTTTTTAGTTTTTCTTATTCTGAGCATATTTATTGTTTTACTGATGATATTTTTTTCAGCTCTGTCATGGCACACTGGTCCATCACCTTGCTCAGACAGAAGCTCTCCATTATGACAAATAAAAATAACATTCAAAAATAACTAGGCAACTTTGTGGCTTGGTGGGTAGAGATCTTTGTCTGGAATCAGAAAGACCTGAGTTCTAATCTTGTCTCAGACACTTACTAGTTGTGTAACCTTTGTGTGCCTTAATTTCCTCAACTGTAAAGTCAGTACAATAATAGTACATACCTCTCAGGATTGTTGGATGATCAAGTGAGAAAATCTATATAAAATGCTTAGCACAATACCTGACACATAATAACTGCTAGATAAATGCTTGCTGTTATTATTATTATTGTTAAGTGAAAGCAACACATTGGCCATGTGTGAACATGGATGTCTCATTCTATACCTCTAGTCCATCACTTCCTAGCCATAGAAAATTAGAGCTAGCATGAGAGGGAGTCAGGAAGACCATGGTTAAAGTTCTACTCATTGTGTTACCCTTAGGAAATCACCCAACTTCTCGGTACCCCACAATTGCTCATCTGGTTTGGGAGAGAGACTGTCCTCATCAAGAGTCCCCCAAACCAATGAAATCATATAGGTACAGACCAACTGCCCCATCCCAACATAGAAACCCCAAGAAATGTTTTCAAAAATCCTATATAAATGTAAGATTAATAACTTATTTTGTCATGAGTTACTTAGAACTTTAAAAATTCAACATTTCCTTCTGTTCCTTCTCCTCTCCATCCCAGTTTTCACAATGGAAAGTTACCTCACTACTGTTCCTCCTGTCCTCCAATTCCTGTCATTTTGTGGTTTTTATCCAGTAGATTTTGGCGTCTATTCATTTTTTTAAAAAAATTGCTAGTGTTTTAAAATTCTAAAGTTATATACCAAATAAAATGAGCATATTCATATGTATAGGATAATAGAAGAAGAGGATTATACATGAAACTGCGTTTATGTTATGTACATTTGTTTTTCTTCCAAATATGTAATAAATTCAATCTGTAACTTTTAAAGCTTTCTTATTTGTCTATATTTGTTCATTTAAAAAAATATGCTTCAGTGATTTTTTTTCTTTTCTTTTTTTTTCCTACTCTACTACTGTTCTCTTTGTCCATCTCATTTGCTCACTCTTCAGTTGGGAAAAAGAGAAAAACAAACAGAAAGTCTTTGCAACAAATATTCATATTCAAACAAAATAAATTCTTATGATTGTCCAAAAACATATATCTCATTCCATGTCTTGGATCCATCACTTCTCTGTCATAAGGTAGTTAGCATATTTCATCAACAGTCCTCTGTAATCACTATTGGTCACTCCTTTATCAGAGTTATTAAGAGTCTTTCAAAGTTGTTTTACTATATAATAATGTTCCTTATAGGAATTGCTTCATAATTTTCTTTGTTGTACTGGATGTCTAACGATAAGATATCTCACTAGATTGTAAAGAAGGTTTTGTGTTTCAGGGATGTCAACACTTTAACATAAACAGTAATAATAATTCAGTTCAATAAGCATTTATTAAGCCCATGTGTGTGGTACTGGTGTTAAGTGCTGGGTATACACAACTTCCTTTTTCTTAGCCAAGTTACCTTACTATAATGGACTGAAAGAAAAATACATAAACTGAAGATGGCCAGCATAGAAGAAATGAAGTTGCTTTCTTAACCCAGTGATTAGAACCTAATTTTATTCCAAGAAGAAATAAAAAGGAAAGGTTCTCATTTCCTCTATGAAAATTGATTCTGATTCCACTCTGCACCCCTTTATCCACCTTCCTCAACCCTTCCCACCATCCTATTTTTTGAACAGGGAATTATCACATCCTAGCAGATGCTAGAAACAGATGCCTAATGGAGACCCATCTGCCACTTTTCACAGGGAAAAAATATATACTCAAACTCAGTAGGTCTTTAATTTGATTAATTGGCATGGGGACTAAGCTTAACATTTTTATGGACAGGATTGAGTTGGAAGGGAGTAATTCAGTCTTATCTCCCCTGAAGATTGGGGCTTTATTCATTTCCCCAAGGAACTGAGGTCACCCAAATAGTAGGGTGAGATGTGATTCAAATGACCTCTCCTTAAGTATACTGCAGATTTTATGTACACTATAGGAAGAGGCAATGTGGTACAATGTGGAGAAAGCTTGTACTTTAGTAAGTAAGACCTAGGATCATAGCCTGCCTTTGACAACATATCTGCTGTATGACTTGTCAGTGCTCTCTAGGCAATAGGCCAAGACTGCCAATGTGCATTAGTGGAAGGAGTTTCTAGAGTAGGAGTTTCCCCGAAATGGTGAAATCTTAGGTTGGACTAAAACTTTTAAAAGTAATTATATTATGAAATGGCCGAATAACTTTACCAGTTAGTAGAAAGCCAAGCTAAAATTTTCAGAAATCTTAATTATGAACGATCTAAAGTAACACATTTTTATTGTGCTCAAGTCTTGAACCAGCTCTTCACAAAGTATTTCCAGCAGACCTATGAATAGACTAGGCTTACTTGTAATTAGCACTCCCTTTATACTTAGTTAATATGCTGAAGTCATTAAAATTATTCCACTTCAAAAAAGTTAAACAAGTTCACTGATCTCATGTTAACACTTTCAATTTCCTCAGGACAGCATTTTTTCTTTTCATAACACAAAGACAAACCAGTTCAAAGCAAATGATTATAAATTCTGAATTAGTAAATTATGAAATTTTACTGTATCTTTTTCTCAAATCATTATACAGATTAATTTTTTCAATGAGCTAATATGTATAAGGCACTCTGTATATCTTAAAACACTCTATAAAGATTGTTCTTATTATTCAGCAAAATGAAAGCTATTTGAGGGCAGGGATTTTGTAGTTGGAAAAAAGACAGAAATCACTGGGAAGTTATCAGGGTCATCAGGGGAAGGAGAGTTGGAAGCCCTCACCCTGCTTTCATCTTTGCCCAGGATCTCTATCATTACAGAAATGGAAGCAGTGTTGAAGTTAAGAAGATTGATGACTGGTCTGCACTGGAAGAAAAACAATATATTTCTATGCCAACTACCCTAGACTATGGAACCTTAGCTAAGATTGACCCTGGACTAAAGGGAAGAATTCTAGAAATTATATCCCTAGGTTTGAGTAACTTTGAGTCCCTTTTGTTCTGAAGGCAGAGTCACTGCTCAGAGGGAAGTATCATGTGCTCTAAATGTACAAAAGACAATGTATCAATGACCTCTTCCATAAAATTGAGGTTGTTTTTCTTTTTACAAAATAAAATTTAATTAACATTCATTAAGAGCCTGCTATCTGCTAAGCTCTGTGCTGATCTCTATGCTCTATTTAATATTCTTTGATTATATGATATTGTTGGGGCTTACCAAGTAACAATCAATGAAGACAATGAGAGACACTTTGGTTTGGTGGTAAAAGTCATAGAGTAGTTATGTCACTGTGGACAAGTCATTAAAGTCTCTTCTTAATCTCAAAGTTAAAACTAAAATAGATTTAATCCAAAGAGAAAAATAGGAAAACTACATTTGTGTCAGTATGAAATAACAGACAGAATTTTTAAAAAATGAGACACAGGGCAAAAACAGACACAGGAACTACACAAATATAAACACAAAACACCTCTTATATGAAGCTAAATTTAAATAATTGAAGTAATATTTATCACTCATTGTTAAGTAAAGTTAATATAATAAAAAGGATAGTTTTACCTAATATGTAATGCCACCCCAATTAAATTACTAAAAAATATCTTACGGAGTCAGAAAAAATTAATAACTGGATTCATTTGGAAGAGAATCAGGTACTTCAAGGAAACCAGGGGGGAAAGATGTGAAGGAACTAGATTCAGCAGTATCAGACCTAACAGCATATTATAAGGTGAGAGTAAGCAATGTCGAATGATTAAATGGGTAATTTTGATTATTTTAAATTAAAAATTTCCTGTATAAATAAAACCTATGTAGCCAAGGATAGAGGGCATGCAGAAAATTGGGGGAAAATGCTCTCATAGACAATCTCTCAGATAGAATGTGATTGGGGCAGAATATTGTTTTGGTGTAGGAAATGATGAGCTGGTGACTTTAGAAAAAATATGGAAAGACTTTGCCTTATGAATGAAAATGTTATCCACCTTCAGAGAAACAGATTACAAGTGGAAATAAGCATAATATGGTCTTCCATATGCGTGTTTGAGTGTATATGTGTATATAATTGTATGTTTATGGATATCAAATATATCTATAGTATGTATAAATGTACATGTGTGTACATTATATATATCAGTGTGTAATCGTACCTTCTTGGGATGGGGGGAGGAAGGGGAAAAAACAGAGTAAAAATTTCACAGCAAAGGATAAAAGAAAACATATGAGGAAGCAAAGACAGAGAGCTTTGAAAATAATGTGTAGTATTCATGAAATAACTTTTCTTGAAATGGAAATTGTTTTATATTAAATCCTCTCATATTCTGCTGTATACATGGCAATGGTTTTTTTCTTATTTGGTATTTAAGTTTAAAATAAATTTTAAAACTTAAAAAAAAGTCTCTATTCCCCAGTCAAGTCTCTAAGACTTAGTTTCAAAGAAGGTGTTTACCTACATTTGGTAGACTTATACAATCACTGTTGAGATGATAATGATGATGAAGTCCCTTGAAAATAGGGAATGGTATTTTACATGCAAGAGCATATGAAGTTGAATACTGGAGACTGCTATGCTTCCCTGAAAACCAATCCACATCAGCAGCAGTAATACCGTAGCCGTCAGACAAATGTCTATCGTTAATTATATTACTAGATGGTGATGCCTGTTCAGCAAGCTTACAGTAGGTCTCCCATTGATAGCTGCAGAGAAACCTTCAGAACCTTCAGAGAAAATCAGAACTTGCTTCTTTCCCGCCTTGCCTCTCTTAGAAACTGGATCCCAATGTTCTGTGAGAGCTGAAGAGTTATGGCTTCTCTAATTTGGGGAGGGATGGGACTGCTATAAAGACAACAATGTCTAACTCCAGTTACACCCCTGAATCAGAAGTGTGATATCAGTTCTTCTGCAAGGGGCATATTTCATTGTTTACCTTAAACCAGAGTCTTGGACCCTCTTGCTTGGCTAATATGACTAGGATTACACTCATTTCTAGTCAATAAAGTTTCATGTCTGGTATATGAGAGGTAGCACTCATGGCTTAGTCAGTTGAGGCCTGACTTGGGAGATAGGAACACCTGAATTCAACTTTTGACTCTTGACAATACTGGCCATTGAGGCAGGGACCATTTTTCCCTTTTTCTTTGCACCCTACACAGTGTCTGACATATAGTGAACACTTAATAAACGCTGCCTGTTGATGAATTAATTCATCATGGTCAAGTGACTTATCCTTTCAGTAACCCAGGCAACTCTCTGTTGATACTGTGTTTACAGGCAAGTTACTAATGTGTCAGTAGAGAAAACTTCTATGTTGGTAATTTCCAGTTTTAATGTATAAAATCATAGGTCTTTGAACCTTCCCTTTGATCTCTTTTTAAAAAATTCATCGTTATTTCTATTGCTTAGAATATAATTCTGATGAGGCCAAGATCATAGGTTCATTTTTTTAAATAAATGTTTTATTGATATCTTTTTATTTTATGATTTATTTATTTATTTATTTAACTTTTAACATTCATTTGAACAAACTTTTGGGTTCCAAATTTTCTCCCCTTTTGTCCCCTCCCCCCACCCCAAAACACCCAGCATTCTAATTGGCCCTATCACCAATCTGCTCTCTCTTCTATCATCCCTCTCTGCCCTTGTCTCCATCTTCTCTTTTGTCTTGTAGGGCCAAATAACTTTCTATACCCCTTTACCTGTATTTCTTATTTCCTAGTGGCAAGAACAATACTCGACAGTTGTTCCTAAAACTTTGAGTTCCAACTTCTCTTCCTCCCTCCCTCCCCACCCCTTCCCTTTGGAAGGCAAACAATTCAATATAGGCCAAATCTGTGTAAGCCATGCAAATGACTTCCATAATGGTCATGTTGTATAAGACTAATTATATTTCTCTCCATCCTATCCTGCCCCCCATTACTTCTATTCTCTCTTTTTATCCTGTCCCTCCCCATGAGTGTTGACCTCAAATTGCTCCCTCCTCCCCATGCCCTCCCTTCCATCATCCCCCCCACCCTGCTTATCCCCTTATCCCCCACTTTCCTGTATTGTAAGATAGGTTTTCATACCAAAATAAGTGTGCATTTTATTCCTTCCTTTAGTGGAATGTGATGAGAGTAAACTTCATGTTTTTCTCTCACCTCCCCTCTTTATCCCTCCACTAATAAGTCTTTTGCTTGCCTCTTTTATGAGAGATAATTTGCCCCATTCCATTTCTCCCTTTCTCCTCCCACTATATTTCTCTCTCACTGCTTGATTTCATTTTTTTAAGATATGATCCCATCCTCTTCAATTCACTCTCTGCACTCTGTCTCTATGTGTGTGTGTGTAATCCCACCCAGTACCCAGATACTGAAATGTTTCAACAGTTACAAATATTGTCTTTCCATGTAGGAATGTAAACAGTTCAACTTTAGTAAGTCCCTTATGACTTCTCTTTGCTGTTTACCTTTTCATGCTTCTCTTCATTCTTGTGTTTGAAAGTCAAATTTTCTTTTCAGCTCTGGTCTTTTCATCAAGAATGCTTGAAAGTCCTCTATTTCATTGAAAGACCAATTTTTCCCCTGAAGTATTATACTCAGTTTTGCTGGGTAGGTGATTCTTGGTTTTAGTCCTAGTTCCTTTGACTTCTGGAATATCCTATTCCATGCCCTTTGATCCCTTAATGTAGAAGCTGCTAGATCTTGTGTTATTCTGATTGTATTTCCACAATATTTGAATTGTTTCTTTCTAGCTGCTTGCAATATTTTCTCCTTGACCAGGGAACTCTGGAATTTGGCCACAATGTTCCTAGGAGTTTCTCTTTTTGGATCTCTTTCAGGCGGTATTCTGTGGATTCCTCGAATACTTATTTTGCCCTCTGGTTCTAGAATCTCAGGGCAGTTTTCCTTGATAATTTCATGAAGGATGATGTCTAGGCTCTTTTTTTGATCATGGCTTTCAGGTAGTCCCATAATTTTTAAATTGTCTCTCCTGGATCTATTTTCCAGGTCAGTTGTTTTTCCAATGAGATATTTCACATGATCTTCCATTTTTTCATTTTTTTGGTTTTATTTTGTGATTTCTTGGTTTCTCATAAAGTCATTAGCCTCCATCTGTTCCACTCTCATTTTGAAAGAACTGTTTTCTTCAGTGAGCTCTTGAACCTCCTTTTCCATTTGGCTAATTCTGCTTTTGAAAGCATTCTTCTCCTCGTTGGCTTTTTGAACCTCTTTTGCCAATTGAGTTAGTCTATTTTTCAGGGTGTTATTTTCTTCAACATTTTTTTGGGTCTCCTTTAGCAGAGTGTTTACTTGTTTTTCATGCTTTGCTTGCATGTCTCTCATTGCTCTTCCCAGTTTTTCCTCCACCTCTCTAACTTGATTTTCAAAATCCTTTTTGAGCTCTTCCATGTCCTGAGCCCATTGCATGGGCTGGGATACAGAAGCCTTGACTTCTGTGTCTTTCCCTGATGGTAAACATTGTTCTTCCTCATCAGAAAGGAAGGGAGGAAATACCTGTTCACCAAGAAAGTAACCTTCTATAGTCTTATTTTTTTTTCCCTTTTCTGGGCATGTTCCCAGCCAGCTACTTGACTTCTGAGTATTCTCTTCACACCCACTTTGCCTCCAGATCCTCCCAGCCAGCACTTGGGGTCTGAGATTCAGGTGCTGCTTCCCAGCCTCAGGGCTTTGGGTAGGGGCAGTGCTGCTATTCAGTGTGAGATCAAGTTCAGGTGCTCAGGTAGGGGAAGGGCCGCCTCACAGGCTCAGTTCCCTCAGGGGGTTTATGCAGAGACCTTCAACAATGGATCTGGGCTCCTGCCTGCTTGGGGAGCCCCTGTCTGCTCCTGCTTCCACTGCTGCCTCTCGAGGGGGCCTGAGTTATGAGGGCACCCTACTCCCCTCTTGGCCCGCCAAAGAGACCCTCTCACAGACCCTTGTCACCTGTGAGTGGAGGGACCCGTGCGGCTGCTGGAGATTCTGTCCCTGAAGCCTGCTCAGATCTGCTCCTCTCTGCGTCACATGGCCAACGCAGGGCTGGGCTCAGCTCCAGGTCCAGGGCATGAAGGACCTTTTGCGAGAGGTTTTCAGGTTCTCTGGAACAGAAATCTCGTCCGCTCCATTGTTCTGTGGCTTCTGCTTCTCCAGAATTTGTTGGTAGTTCTTTTTTACAGATATTTTATGGGGGGGGGGGGGGGCGGAGCCAAGATGGCGGAGTACAAAGACGCACATATACATAGCTCCGAACCCACAACCCACAGAACGGCTAGAGGAGACCAACTCACGGTGAATTCTGCACCCAGAGGCCACGGAATATTGGAGCGAGGGAGATTTCTGTTCCGGAGAGACCTGCAAACCTCTCGCGGGGGGTCCTTCGCGCTGCGGACTGGGCGCCGGGACTGGGAGCTGAGTGCAGCCCTGCAGTGGCCGCGACACCGAGAGGAAAAGATCCGAGTGGGCTACGGGGACGGGATCTCCAGCGGCCACGCGGGTCCCTCCACCCACAGAGGGACCTGCAAACCTCTCGCAAAAGGTCCGTCGCGCTGCAGACGCTGAGCCCAGCCCAGACCTGCGGCGGCCACGGCTCAGAGAGGTACAGATCCGAACAGCTTCAGGAACGGGATCTCCAGCGGCAGCACAAGCCCCTCCACCCACAGGTGACGGGGGTCAGTGAGAGAGTCTCTTTGGCGGGTCGAGAGGGGAGTGGGGTACCCCATGGCTCGGGCCCCCCCGGGAGATAGAAGCTGAGAGGTGGCTGCAGACAGGGGCTCCCCAAGCGGGCGGGAGCCTGGATCCATTGTGGAAGGTCTGTACATAAACCCCCTGAGGGAACTGAGCCTGAGAGGTGGCCCTGCCCTGACCTGACCATCTGAACTTAATTCTCACACTGAATAGCAGCCCTGCCCCCACCAAAAGCCCTAAGGCGGGAAGCAGCATTTGAATCCCAGTCCCCAAACGCTGGCTGGGAGGACCAGGAGGCGAGGTGGGTGTGAGGAGAATATTCAGAGGTCAAGTCACTGGCTGGGGAGAATGCCCAGAAAAGGGAAAAGAAATAAAACTATTGATGGCTACTTTCTTGGAGAACAGACATTTCCTCCCTTCCTTTCTGATGAGGAAGAACAATGCTTACCATCAGACAAAGACACAGAAATCAAGGATTCTGTGTCCCAGCCCACCCAATGGGCTCAGGCCATGGAAGAGCTCAAAAAGAATTTTGAAAATCAAGTTAGAGAGGTGGAGGAAAAACTGGGAAGGGAAATGAGAGGGATGAAAGAGAAGCATGAAAAGCAGATCAGCTCCCTGCTAAAGGAGAACCAAAAAAATGTTGAAGAAATTAACACCTTGAAAACTAGCCTAACTCAATTGGCAAAAGAGGTTCAAAAAGCCAATGAGGAGAAGAATGCTTTCAAAAGCAGAATTAGCCAAATGGAAAAGGAGATTCAAAAGCTCACTGAAGAAAATAGTTCTTTCAAAACTAGAATGGCACAGATGGACGCTAAGGACTTTATGAGAAAGACAGGTATCACAGAACATAGCGAGAAGATTGGAAAAATGGAAGATAATGTGAAATATCTTATTGGAAAAACAACAGATATTTTATGGGCTATGGGTTTGGAGCTAGCGTATGTGTGTCTTTCTACTCTGCCATCTTGGCTCCGCCCCCTGATATCTTTTTATATAAAACTAGGTGGTGCAATGGTTAGCGTGCTGGGTATGAAGTCAGAAAGACTCATTTTCTTGAGTTCAAATCCAGACACTTACTGGCTACTTGACCCTGGGCGAGTCACTTAACCCTTTTTGCCTCAGTTTTCTCATCTGTTAAAATGAGCTGGAGAAGAAAATGCAAACCACTACATTATCTTTGCTAAGAGAACCCCAAATGGAGTCAGGAAGAGTCAGACATCACTGAAACAACTAAAGAATGGCAGCAGTTACTTTCCCTTTTCCTCCAATAGAATGACAAACAACAGTTAAATAAAACCAATTAACTTTAGTGGCCATGTCTTAACAATATGGTTTATTCTATGTCAGTAGGCTACCACATATTCTGCATCTATAGTCTCCCACCAAAGTCTGATGCCTTTAGTGACATATTCTTTTAAATTACTGTATTAATTATGTGAATTTTCTCCTGTTTCTACTTGCTTCCCGTCTGCTCCACTTTATATAATTCCTCTATAGGTTTGATTTTCATCATTTAATACATGTTCAGGCATCAGTGACTTTATAAGTATGGGTAGGCCTTGGATTGATGTAGATGACAGTCTCTCAGTGATTTACTAGGTGGCCTTTGAAAGTTGCTGGGACCAAAAAAATTCATCACTCTGTGCCTAATATGGTGATAAGTTTTCTTGAACTTAGCTAGGCCATTCTTCAGACAACCAAAGACATCACCAGGGCTATACTTCAGCGCCTTTACAGCTTGGTAATAGGATCTGCCATGGCTTGTGACCTGCTGCTATGGCCTTTAAGAATACAGGGTTATTTCTATCCAATAATGAGGTCATTGGAGAAGGACTGCAGTAGAGCTTGTTTTTCCTAAATGTCCCATGGCTTTAAATAGCCCCTCTGACCTCCGTCAGTCATCTCTGAAGTGTGTATGACTAGGAAACTATGAAAATATGGACAGCTTGGCATAAATTCATTATCAGTAATAATAGCAGTTCATATTTGTATAGTGCTCAGTTGGCCTATAGGAAGATGAGGGTTTGGGTCCTGCTTTTGACATATGTGAAAATGAGAAAATCACTTAACCTTTCAGTGCCTTTGGCAACCTCTAAGGCTCAATTACAAACAAACCACTAATCTTTATCTGTGAAGGGTTATCTATATCCATTGTTCCCAAAAATAATGAAATCACAAGTCTGAATACAAAAAAAATCAACAATTACTCTGAATTTTAAGATTTACAAAGCAATTTTCCCTCAACAACTCTGTGAAGTTGGGGGATGCAAAAATATATATATTTTTTTCTAAACAGATTTTATAGAGAAGAAACTTTGCTTCATACAGATGAGGTGACTTGTGTAAATACCAAGAAGGAAGAGAAAGTAGAACTGGTATAGGGTAGAGATTGGAAAACTCTGGAGATTCAGGTTGAAACCACTCATTGCATGCACCTGCTCAAGGACTGAAGAGAGTTCCAAGAAAAGCTCCTTCTTTAACTTGTCCTCCTGGTGCCTGTCAATGAACGTATGTTGTGATATACTAGGCTATTTCTTTTTCTGAATATTAATAGTAACTGGGATTTATCCTCAACCACAAAAAAGCCAGGGGTTTGTGGTTGCTCAGTCATTTTCCAGTTTTGTCTGACTCTTCATAATTCCGTTCTGAATTTTCTTGGCAAAGATATTGGAGTGGTTTGCCATTTCCTTGCCCAGTTCATTTTACAGATGAGGGAACTGAGGCAAACAGGATTAAATGACGTGCCCAGAGTCACACAGCTAGTAAGGTGTCTGAGCCCAGATTTGAACTCAGGAAAATGAGTCTTCCTGACTCCAGGCTCCACACACTATCCACTGCTCCACCTAGCTACCCCAAAAATATAAACATAAATTAAGGTGAAGAGCCAAACCTCTGCCTATAGAATGTGAATTTTCCTAACTGGGTCTCAGAGTGCTTGTGATGATATTCTTAACTTTTAAAAGCAGTGGAAGAGGGAAAAATGTGAATTTGAGGAAACATTACAAGGGTATCCCAAAAGTTTTCCTGCATGTTGTAATAGATTAAAACCGTACGAAAAATTTTGGTATGCCTTTGTATATTGTTTCTAGGATAAAAACAGGCTACTTATTGTAATAAGGTATAATAATAATATCATGTTTTAAGAATTTAAAGAGATATTAGAGTTCAATTCCTTTATTTTACAGATGAAGATACAGAATCCCAGAGAGGTTAGATTACTTAGCCAATATCAGACATGCAGCGGACAGCAGAGCAAATACTTGAGCCTAATTGCTATGACTCCAAAATCCAGCATTTTCCCCACTATGCCATGCAGGAAAATAAATGGATTTAAAGCTGGAAAGACCTTAAATATCTAGTCCAAACCCCTCACTTTATAAATGAAGAAGCTAAGGCCCAGAGGATGAGTCCATCAAGCAGTAGATCCAGGGCTCAAAGCCAGGGCTTCTTATATCATACCATGGTATGATAGGTACCATAATATAGATTATCCTGTTCTCTGTCTCTAATGAGACAGATACACATATACATATGCACACACATATTTATCACATATAAAGATATACAAGAACATACATGTTCACAATGTATATGTTCACACACATAAACACATCAAGATAGATAGATAGATAGATAGATAGATAGATAGATAGATAGATAGATAGATAGATAGATAGATAGATATAGACAGGTAGGTAGGTAGGTAGATGTTTGGGCAGAGAGTCTTAGGTGGGGCCTGTGTATTCTCAAATGATTCAATGTTATTGATACCCTGAATAAGTCTAAGAAGACTTATAAAAATTAAACAAAATCATTATGGGCTGGTGTCATCAAAGAGGACTTCATGGAGAAACTGATGCTTGAATCTGGCTTGAAAGGCTACATGCAATGTAAATACGTATATAGTAAATTTTCTCCATATATATGTATATACATATGTATATATGTATCATCCAAAGGTCTGAATGATCTCTTCATTGTAGTCTGCCTAATTGAAAGCAATTCTGGGACAACATTAAAGCCTTTTTTAATGATGGTGCTAGTGGTCCTGGACTGGGGATTTCTATATCCTTCTGTTGACAGCCAGATAGGATTTTGGCTATACCTATATCCAGTAATAAATTAGATCCCTCTCTTAATATGGGGGTCAGGGCTAGGAGCTCCCTGGCCTGGCAGACAGCAACTTGCTGAATTGTGCTTAACGCTCAGGGTCTTCTCTGCATTGCAGAGGCTGTCTGGCTTGCCACTGCGGTGGTCCTGATGTGAACAAACTTCAGTGTTCAGAGTGTGATTTGTTGCAGGAACAGGTGGATGGTATGAATCTATGCTGCTAACCCTGGAAATGTGGTAGGCTTCTGGCTGCCTTTGTTTATTGCCAGCTTTTGTTTTCAGTTATTTTCACTCTGCTACTTGAAGGCCTCTGGACCTGGAAGCTGATCTGTTCATATTTATAATCAGTGCCCAATGGGCATTTTTGCTCAGTAGAAGTGTCGGCCAGCAGACGAAATTTTACAAGATGTCTCAGAATAATATATACACAGATCTCTGGCTGGGAGCAGGAGCCATGAAATGAATCAAGAATTAATATTCTAGGATAACGTTCACCTGCTTTAATAATTCAGTTGGAGTCAGCAAACATTGCTAAGTGTCTAGTACATACAATGTACTGAGGATGCAAAAATCTGCCCTCAAGGAACTTAAAATCTTTTTCTTTTGTTCTTTCTTTTCACTTATCTTCTTAATAATTATGTCACTTTTTTCTCCTCCAAAACAAGGCCATAGGCCAATATGGACTGAAGCGGGTCAAGCTGGTACTTACCTCCTTAGCATTTATTGGTGTATGTGTTAGTGGGGAGTTGGGATGGGAGGATATATAAGAGGTCCCTCAGGCTTAAGACATTTTTATTTTCTGTAACTTCCTTTGTAGGGCCTTATAGTGATGACAGAGGACTACTTTATAATATGGCTGTGGGAGCTGTTATCCCGCTTATTCCTTAGAGCCACCAAGATTTGGACAAGAGGGAGGGGCCCATCACATTTATTAAGATTATAGTACCATACAGAGCCAGAGTGGCAGATTGTAGACGGAAAGCTGGCCTTGGAGCCAGAAAGACCTGGTATCACATTTCGCTGACATATACTGGCAGTGTGACTCTGGGTAAGTCAATTATCTTCCTGGTATTCTAAGGGGTTCGCTAAGATTGTATATTGTAGAGCAGATTCAGATGTGCTTTGGTTCCTCTGAGTAGCTTCCAGCACTGAAGAAATCTCAGTCTAAACCCTACTGGAAAGGCATTAGAGGGTAGTTTGGAATTAATGGTTTCTGTTCAGTGATTCCCTAGAGTAGTAAGAGGTTTAGGTTTGCCATCAGGGGTTTTAAAAGAGCGAGAAGGGAAATGAGAAAGCATCAAGCTGTTCTTTTCATTCCTTTTTATTCCATTCATTCCATTCTCAGAAATAATACACCTGTCCTCTGAATCTTGAAACTGGTTCCTTACGTCCTTCAGTTCCTTGTTTTCAAGACAGGGTGAGAAAGCTAGAATAAGGTAACATCTGTGTTGGGAAAACTGAAGTTGCCAATTTGTTAGGGGACAGGAAGATAAAAGTTATGAATTGAAGAAGGATAATCTACCTTTGAAATATCTTCCCACTAGGTGGCAGTAGCTCACTGTCTAAGAAAATAGGCAATACACACGAAAAAATTAGATGGAAGCCATCTAATCTAAACCACCTGTTTTTACAGATAAAGAAATTGAGACCTCTTAAAATGATTTACTCAAGATTACAGAGACAGTGGCACAGTCAAAAATAGAGTCCTGATTTCCTCTTTTCTTGACTCCACTACACTTCCTCTCACTTAAGGGCTTGTCACTAAGATAAAGTTATTGATTCAATAGATATAGACCAATGTACACAAGAATCCCAATGGATGGTTGGTGACCTGGTGATATCATGGATAGACTGCCGGTCTTGCAGTCAGGAAGATCAGAGTTAAAATCCTGCCTGATGAACTCTGAGTGCCAACTGAAGTATAATCTTCATAAAGCTTTGTGACCCTGGGCAAGTCACCCACCTCTTTCATCCTCAGTAAAATCAGGATAATAATAGCACCTGCCTTAGAGAGTTGCAGCAGTGAACAAATAAGATTACATGATTAAAGTGCTTTGAGAACCCTTAAACCAGCTACTATTATCTGCACTAGTGGGAGAAATAAGAATCAGCATGTGATCATTTGATGGATCTCTGATCTTAGGGACTTGAGTATTTCCTCCAGGAGTGCAAATCAAAATCTTTCCATCATTTCTCATATCTCTCTTCTTAGAGAAATTCTCCATACCAGTTATTCTACAAGCAGTTATTAAGCACCTGTTGTATGTCAGGCACTGTACTAGAAGTTGAAGATGAAATGAAAAAAGTGAAAATCTGTTCTCAAGGAACTTACCTTCAAATGGAAGAAGCAACATGTATATATATTAGCATATACAAAGCACACAAGCATTCATATGTGAATGCAAAATACATACTAAGCAGATATAAGGTAACCGTGGAAGGTAAGAGAATAAGCATTTGTGAAAAGCTGCCTAGATGTGAGGCACTGTGCTTTACAAATATTTTCATTTGAACATCACATAATATATGTGAAATCATGCAAAACTTATTTCCTTATTAGCTATACTTCCAAAAAAGCAAGAAAAATAAAGTGAGAAAATTATACTTCAGTTTGCACGTAGAGTTCTTTAGTTCTCTTTCAGGAGGTGGATTGCATGTTTTCATCATGAGTCCTGTGGGAATTGTCTTGGATCATAGGTTGATCAGAGTAGGCAAGTCTTTCACAGTTGATCATTACAACATAGCTATTAATGTGCACAATTCTCTCCTGATTCTTCTCACATTACTTTACAGTTTGTATAGGTCTTGTTATGTTTTTCTGCAACCACCTCCCCTCATCATTTCCTATTACATAGTAGTACTGCATCACAATCGTATGCCACAATTGTTTAGCTATTCTTTAATTGATGATCGTCCTCTCAATTTCTAGTTCTTTGCCACAAAAAAAGGCTGCTTTAAATATTATGTGTATGTATACATATGTGGATCCTTTTTCTTTTTCTTTGATCTCTTTGGGATAGAGACCTAGAAGTGATATTCCTAAGTCAAAGGGTAGGCACAGATTTATAGCCCTTTGGGCGTAGTTCTAGATTCTTCTCCAGAATGGTTGGACCAGTTCACTGCACCACCCATAGATCCTTAATGTACCTATTTTCAAACATCCCTTCTAGCATTTGTCATTTGTGATAGGTATGAGGTACCTCAGAGTTGTTTTAATTTGCATTCCTCTAATTGATAGTGATTTAGACCATTTTTTTCATTTGAGTATGAATAGTTTTGATTTCTTCTTCAGAAAATTGCCTCTTTATATCCTTTGACCATTTATCAATTGTGAAATGGCTCTTATTTTTATAAATTTGACTGAGTTCTATACTCAGTATGTATTTGAGAAATGAGGCTATTATCAGAGAAACTTGCTTAAAAGTTTTTTAAATAACTCCAGTGTCTATGGTACCTTTTAGCAAAATGTAGTTTCCCCATTATCTCTTTTAATTAGGTTTTGCTTTTGCTTTGTCTGAGATCATGATTGCTACTTGTGCCTTTATTGCTTCAGCTGAACCATATTAGATTCTGCTCTGGCCCTTTATTTTCACTCTTTCTGTGTCTTTCTGTCCCAAATATGTCTCTTGTAAACAACTTATTGTTGGAGTCTTCTTTCTAATTCATTCTTGCTATCTGCTTCCATTTTATGTGTAAGCTCACTCCATTTACATTCAGTATTATGATTACTATCTATTTCCCTCTACCTCATTTTCCTCTGTTTCACCTTCTCTCTTTTTCTATCCTGTCCCTCTTCAAAAGTCTGTTTTTCTTCTGACCACTTCCTCCCTTAATCTTTTCTCTTTTTATCATTCCTGTCTTCTCTTATCCCTTTCTGCTCCTATTTCCTTATTGAGTAAGATACATTTGTATACAGAACTGTGTGTGTATATATTCTTCCCTCTTTAAACAAATTCTGATGAGATTGAGGTTCACACATTTCCTGCTCCCACCCCCATTTTCCCTGTGATTATAAAAAAGCTATTTCTTGCACATCTTTTATGCAAGAAAATTTGTCCCACTCTATGTCTCCTTTCCCTCTTCTCCCACTGTAGCCCTCTTTTTCAACCCTTCATTTTTTATTTTTTGGAGAGCATTTCAACATAATCAACTCACACCCATGTCATCTATCTATGCAAACTCCTTTTAACTATCCCAATAATGATTAAGTTCATAGGAGTTACATGTATCTCCTTCCTATATAGGAATGTAAATAGTTTAACTTTATTGTGTCCCTTATGATTACTCTTCCATGTTTATTTTTTTGGGTTTCTCTTGACTCTTCTCTGTTTGAATGTCAGATTTTTGATTCAGCTCTGGTCTTTTCATCAAGAGTGCTTGGAAATCCTCTATTTCATTAAATATCTATTATTTCCCCTAAGGATTACACTTAGTTTTGCTAGGTAGATTATTCTTGGTTGTAATCCTAATCCTTTGTCTTCAGGAATATCATATTCCATGCCCTCTGCTTCTTTAACATGGAAGCTGCTAAATCTTGCATGATACTGACTGGGGCTCCATATTTGAGGTTTTTTTTCTTTATGGCTGCTTGCAGAATTTTCCCCTTGACTTTGGAACTTAAGAGTTTGACTATAATATTCTTGTGAGTTTTCATTTTGTGATCTCTTTCAAGAGTGATCAGTAGATTCTTCTAATTTCTAATTCATTTCTGGATCTATGTCAGGGCAGTTTTCCTTGATAATTTCTTGAAATATGCTATGTAGGCTCTTTCTTTTATCATGGTCTTCAGGTAGCCTAATAATTCTTAAATTATCTCTCCTTGATCTCTTTCCCAGGTTAATTGTTTTTCTAATGAGATATTCATATTTTCTCCTATTTTTTTCATTCTTTGAGTTTCTTTTATTGTTTCTTGATGCCCCATGGAATCATCAATTTCCACTTGCCCCATTACAATTTTTAAGAAACTATTTTGTTCAGTGAATTTTTGCATCTTCTGTTCTGTTTGTCCAATTCTGCTTCTTAAGGAGTTTTTCTCTTCAGAAGATTTTTGTGCCCCTTTTAACATTAGGTCAATTTTGTTTTTTAAGATGTTGTTTTCTTTCGTAATATTTTGTGCTTCTTTTACCAAGTTGTTAATTCTCTTTTCATAATTTTCTTTTATTACTCTCATTTCTTTTCCCAATATTTCCTCTACCACCCATTTTTTCTTTAATTCTTCCAGAAATTCTTGTTGGTTTGGGTTCCAGTTAGTATTTTTCTTTGAGACTTTTTGTAGCTACTTTTACATTATTGTCTCTTGAGTTTATGTCTTGGTCTCCCTGTCACCACGTAGTTTTTTATAATCAGTTCTTTTTTGTTATTGTTTGCACATTTTTCTAGTTCTTTTTTTTTTACTTTGAACTTTATGTTAAAGTTTGGCTCTGCTCACCTGAGAGTGAGGAGGCACTGTCCCAAGTTTGAGGCTTTTTTATGCTGTTGTTTTCAGAGGTAATTCAGGGGCTCTACAAATTTTTTGTGCCTTCAAGGTGGTTATCCTTGAAGAGGTGTGGTCACTACTCTCCTGGTCTGCCCTCTGGTCTTTATTTAAGATGAGCCCTGGTCCCCTGCAGCTACAAGGATTAAAGCTTCTCTTTGCTTAGTAACTGTGACCTGGGCCCCTACGTTCTTGTGACCTATCACTGGAGCTCTTCTCCATCCTGGAGCTGCAATTCAGAACTGAGTATGGGCAATACAGCTGCCAGTCAGGACCGCATATATTTAGTGGCAGGTAATCTCTTTCTGACCATTTTCTGACCCCCTTATTGTCTCCTCTGCCAAATGTGTGGGCCCCAGACAGACTTCCACCCTGGTGTCACAGACTTCTTTCTCCTTCTGGTTTTGTAAGTTTCCTTATGCTGACAAAATTTCTTCCTCTGACCTGTTGTTGGCTCAACTTCTCCAACATTTGATTTGAGGCATTATTTTAAAGTTGTTTGGAGGGGAATTTTGTGAGTTCAGCTATGTAGCTTCACCTAATCCATCATCTTGGTTTTGCCTTCCACTTCTCTATCATTGTTGAGGATATCCTCATCCCTCCAGTCACCTCATGTGAGAACCTTCTTATTATCCTTTAAATGTCACTTTTTCTCTCATCACCCACCTTCAATCCATTGCCAAGTGCTCTCACTTCTAATTTCCTATGTATATTTCCAATTTTCCTCAGACACTGCCACTTCCTGGTGCAGGTATTCACCAACTTATATCATGACTGTATACCAAAGCATTCTGGTTGACCTCATTGCATCAAATATCGGCCCATTCCAGTCTTTTCTCCACTCAGTTGTCAAATTCATCTTAAAATGCAAATATGACCATTTTACCCCTTTATTCAATTCGATTCCACTGATTTTCTATTGCCTCCAGGATTCCTGTCTTGTTTTTAAAGCCCTCCATGACCTGTCCCCTTCTTACCTTTCCAGTCCTCTTGCTCTTAATACCCCCTTCCCCCTTAGTCTCCAATCCAGTGACACAAGACACACCATCTTCAGATGCCAGGTATTTTCAGCGGTTGTCCTGCATTCCTAGAACTCTTTCCCTTTTCATCTTCTGTTCCTACCCTGGCTTTCTTCAGACTCAGCTAAAGTTCTACATTCTGCAAAAAGCCTCTTTCTGATTCTCCATCTTAATTCTTATGCTTTCCTCTATTAATTAAATTGATTATTAAATTGTTTCTAATTTTCTCTTATATATCTTATTTGTACATAATTATTTGCATGTTTTCTCTCCCATTTGGTTGTTAGCGCCTCATGATTAGAGAATGTCTTTTACCTTTCTTTGTACCCCAGTGCTTAGCTCAATGCCTGCCACATAGGAGACATTTTCAAAAATGCTAGTTGAGTCACTGACTGGCTGAATTTTGTTATTATTTTGTCTAGGTCTGTAAAGTATCCCTGTGATAATATAATTGGTATAGCATGAAATCTATACATTACCTTTAGTAGTATTGTCATTTTTATTGTATTTCTCCAGCTATTTAAATTGTTCTTTATTTCTTTAAGGAATCTTTTGCAGTATTCCTTTAACAGTTTTTGAGTGTGCATTGGTAGGTTGACTCCAGGATAGTTTAAGCATTTTGTTTTTAATTTTAATGAAACTTTTTCTGTCTACTATTAATATAATCTGTTGGCCTTGAAAATGTATTTTTGTAGGTTTGTATGCCGAATCCCTAGAATATTCTAAATAAACCATAATGTCATTAGCAAAAGGAGATAGGTTTTCTCCTCTTTGCCTGTCTTTATGCCTTAAATCTCTCTCTTGTTTTATGGCTTTTGCTAACATTTCTATAAGTATGTCATATAATAGGAGGGAAAGGGACAGCTATCCTTTATTTCTGCTAGGATTTTAGTGTTTCTCTATTGAATACTGGATTTTGGTTTTAGATATTTAATTTTAAAAAATATTTCTTTGCCTATACTTTGCAGGTTTTTTGCATAAATTAGCCTTGTGCTCTGTGATAAACTTTTCATTTTGTTTTAACTATAATCATTTATGTTCATTTTTATCTTATTGTTAAATTATCTTTGGATCTTTGGTAGTGGATGATTTTTTAAGATAAATTGATATAATCTTTTCATCAGTATTTTATTCAAAATTTTTAAAAAATATTCATTAATGATAATGGTAGATAGTTCTTCATTGTTTTAGCCTTTCTTGGTTTAGGTATTAGGACTATATTTTCTGTATAAAAGGAATTTAATATAATGCTTTCTTAATTTTTGAGAATAATTTGGATGATATTGGTATTAATTCTTCTTTTAAAGTCTAATAGATTTCTCCTGCTGGTTTTCAACTTTTTATAGGAATGTAAGATCACAGCGGGGATGTTCCGGACAGATTCTCTGCACCCCTGTTGGTCTGTGATTTAGGGGCTGCTGCAGGCAGAAGGTAGCCTGTTTCTATCCTCACCCAACAACAAAAATAGTGGTTAGGTAGAATCAGTGACTGCTAATTTATATAGAGTGGAACCAGCAAGAATGATAATATGTTAGCAAGATCTGTGCAGCAAGAGAATATTCTCATATGGGTCAATTTGTGAGTCTCTTCCAGGAATGCAGAGACTAATGGTTGAGGGCTGTTAGTTTATAAGGATTTTACTTTGGAGTTTCCTCCTATATATCTCACAGATTTGGTTATAATTGCTCTGCATTTGGCCTGTATTTCCTCTTTAGGAACATTTGAGAGAGTTAGTAGGGACAGGGGAAGTGCCTATCCTTCATTCCAGCTCTAATTGTCTGAAAGGTTTTACTTGCATTGAGCCAAAATTTTATCTTCTTGTAATGAGATCATAGTTTTAGAGCTGGAAGATTCATAATGGTCATAGGATCATAAGATTGAACCATCTCATCTAACCGCCTTATTTTACAGGTAACAGAGAAGTTTAAGTGAAATGCCCAAAGTTACTCAGATTGGAACCTAGATCCTGGCTCCAAATCCACCATTCTTTCCTTTTTATCACACTGCTTTCCCATTAGCCCAAATTCTGTACTCTGCAGCTAATATAGAAGATGTATTCATTTATTCAGTAAACATTTATTAAGTGCCTACATGTGCCAAGCATTTGGTGATACAAAAAGAGACAAAAGACAGTCCTTGCCATCAAAGAGCTTATAATCTGAAGGATGTATATTCCGTTTCTCTATAACCCTTTAAAGCATTGAAAGCAACGCCACTGTTCACTAAAGGAAGCTTACCAAGGGATAACATCTAGGAAGAACTTATCTGGAATTCATTTGTCCAGCTATGTTTCTAAAAGACACCTGAGAGTCCCTGAGACTCTCTCAGGAAGGTCTCTAAGTCAAAACTGTTTTCATAATACTAAGATATTTTCATTTATAATACAGTAAATATTCTTACACACATCTACACATATCTATATAGATCTCTTTCTCTCCCCCTTTCTTTTCCTCCCCCTTTCCTTTTTACATATAAACAACTCTCTTTGGGTGATCCTCTTAAAAATTGAGGCTCCTCAATTTTTAAGAGTGTAAAACGAGTCCTGAGAACAAAAAATTTCTGAACGTTTTCCCTTGGTAATTGTATTTCTTTGTCCTCTTGTGTTTCTCTTCTTTGATGTTTGCTGCCTTAGAGTACTCCCCAAGTGCTCTGAGAAACCTGTCAGGAGAATTGTCATGAGGTGTTTACCACCAGCTCTTCTTCTGCCCCACTGAGTATTCAGAATTTTTTTCAGCAACTCTGGTCTGTTGAAGAATAATTCTCCTTTTCACTTGCTTTATGTAATAGAGACACAATAGACTTTTATAAATAGCTTTGCTATTTAATTAATGCAAAGAGTAGCAGAAAGAACACTTGGAATATCACTAAGACTACCATTAAAAAAAGGCATAACATTAGCTTCAAACTTTTAGTCTAATCCAGTCAGATCTGCTGGAATTTAGCCTCACCTTATTAAAAATTGCTTTATTCATGGAATGATCTGAAGGTACTAGAATCCTTGGATTGGTGGGGATAGGGACCCTTCCTCTTCTCCTTTTCAAAGGGTGATTTTACAAATCAAAGATTAACTTCTGGGGAAAATTAACATGTAACAGCACACAACAACAACAAATATCACTGAAATAATTCTTTTGCCTGGGAATCCTCCTTTTCATCAAAATTTAACTCTTCTGTTCACTCATCCCATCCATGTCTGCCCTTGGTATCTAGCCAATTTAATAAATGGCACTAATGGTTTAATAGATGCTAATAAGTGGTCAAGGAAGTAACTATCACCATCAATGATAATTTATCAAACACATTACAAGACAGCTAGGTGGCATAGTAGATAAAGCACTGGCCCTGGAGTCATGAGATTCTGAGTTCAAATCTGACCTCAGACAATTACTGTCTGTGTGGTCCTGTGTGGCGCCACATCACTTAACCTCTGTTTGCTTCAGTACTTAACTCCCACATTTATTGAAAGGATCAAATGTGATGACACTTGTTAAGTGCCAGGAACATAGTAGGCATTTAATAAGTGCTTTTTTCCTTTCTTTTTTGCTACATGCAAATAGCTATGTATATTCAACATGAATAGACAGTGTAAATGGATGGTAATCATAGAAGATAGTAGCAGAGGGACTGGGACCTCAGAAAGGCCTCCAGTAGGTCACATTTGAACTCAGTCTTGAAGGAAGCTAAAAGATGACTGGAAGTATAGCTAAGGAAAGAGTGCATTCTAAGTATGGAGAATAGCCAGTGGGAATACGCTGAGATGAGAGATGGAGTATCTTGTGCTAGAAATAGCAAGGAACCCAGTGTCACTGTGGTATGTAGAAGGAAGTTAGGTGTAAAAAGACGGGAAAGTTGGAAGGAGTATGGTTATGAAGGCTTACAAGCCCAAATGAGGATTTTGTATTTGATCTTAGTGGTTACAGGGAGCCACTGCAGTTTGTTGACTGGAGAAGGGAAAATGACTCAGTCAGACCTTCATGTTAGCAATATCACTTTGGCAGCTAAGTGGAAGATGACCCGGAGACTTGAGGCAGGAAGACAAATCAACAGGATTGCAGTAGTCTAGGTGCCAGGTTACTTTCAGATACCCAAACATCCCAATGGAAATGTTTTTCCCCTCATTTGGTTAATGTTGCCTTTCAGATCGTATAGGAAGTTGTCTGTCCCAACCAACCTCTCGAGTAGATGTGATTTTAGTTCCTCCATACTAATCTACAGCTTGTTTAATGAACCAGCTCCATAACTCCTTTCCTTCCATCCTTTCTTTCTCTTATTTTTCTTTTTAATCAATGACTCGACTAAATAAGATTCTCTCTCAACTCAGTTCATTTAACCAGCAAGCATTTATTAAGCACTTACTAAGGCACTGTATATATAAAGATAGGAATACAGAGATAGGAAAAAATAAGGTCCCTGACCCTAAAGAGCTCAAATTTGACATCAGGAGACAATATAGAAGAGACAGAATAAAGGCTGGCATGTAGTAGGGATAGTCAAATGAAATGAGTGTTTTATAAGAATAAGAGAGAAATGGTTTGTTTTGAGGCAAAAGGAGCCAGTAGATAGTGAGTAATTGAAGATAGAAATGAAATGGGGATAATAATGGAGAGGGCAACCTGCTAAGAGAAAATGTAGGAGATGGAATCAAGGGTCCATATAGAGAGATCTACCTTGGCAACGAGAAGATGATTTCTTTTCATATGAGACAGAGGTGAAGGGGAATATAGTGGGTGGAAGGATGTCTGAGTGATGTGAAGAGGAAGAGGGAGGAACTTTCAGGGAATTACCTCTTTTTCAAGTAAAGTATGAGGTGTGACTCTCAACTATGAGGGTGAGAGAAAGAGGGATTTGAGAGACAAGAATATTTGGAACAGCCACTATGATAAAGATAAGCAAAATCATTAGGGTATAAAAAATTTTTTTAAAAGGTATAAAAAGACTGTCCTGCTTCACTTGTATGGACTTAGTCAGCACAGTTTAGTGATTTTGTCTGTCTTCAGTAACAGCCAATAAGAGTGAAGGAAACAGATGGTGGGAGTAATTTAAGATTGGAGCTTAGCAAGGTGAGCTCATCCACAGGGCAAAGATTTCCAGTGTAGAGTTGAAATAGTTCAACAGGGTCAAGATGGGGAAGAGAGGAGGGTTTAGTCAGTGCAGGGGTTGACCTTGGAAAGAACTGAAAGGTGGTCATGCCAGTTATGAAGAAGCGTTTGGGTTTTGCATGACCTTTGTTGTTAAATTGAAAATTGAAATTTTGAAAAATTTTGACATTTTGGTATTTGATGGAATTTTCTTAAACACACTTAATTTGTCTCCTAAGACCATAAGGACATGTTCTAACAAGAATTAGAGACTGTGGAGTACCGGCATTCTCTTAAACCTTGTACTGACTTTACTTACCTCCTGTGTGATAGACACATATTCATACCTTGGATATATTTTCTATGCTGAAGGTTAATCTTCCAGAACAGGGAAGGCATTTTATATTTTATTCTTATTCAAAGTGGGGCCTTATGGTATATGATTTATCAGAGGCTGTTACGCACTTCCTGGGGATAGCTCTCTGATGGGGCTAAGTTTCATTCTGGTGAAGAATGATGTTGTATGTACATATGTAAATTTGTGCTTTGCTCTTATTTTTTTAAGATGGACCTGTAAGACTGTAAATTGTTGAGCACAATGTGCTAAGACACTCTATCATCAAAACTTAAATGACTGAATTTTTAAAACTTTTTCAATATGTGTAAAATAAAAGTATAAGTGCTTGTGCTTTAAGATTGAATGGTGTAAGCAATGTCATGCCTAGATGCTTAATTACTGTATTTCTATATGCGACCTAGAAAGTAATTTTAATGCTATGATTTGGAATGCTTAAGTAATAATTTTGATATTGGAAACTAGCAGTTTTCAGATACAAATTAATTTAGGACAGTAAGTCCCCAATGTTAATGAAAAAATGAATAGATCAGACAATTCCAATATTTAAAAATAGGATTCCTATAACAGTTAATGGACTTACTAGACTGGGAGGATTTAAAACCTCAATATTGTAATGAAAGACCCTTTTGTATTTGGAACCCAGTTGAGGGAATTTTAACACAGAAACATGAACCAGGTTTGTAGAGATAAGTTTTCAGCCTTGCAAAATGACCCTTTTCAATTGTTCCCAATGTAATTCTGCAGTTAGTGGAAGGAATGGCACACCTGGCATCTTCCCTCTTTCCTGTAAAGTGTGTTGGCCAACCCAAAGCATTTTTCCTTTATTTTTTTTGCCTATTTTTGTAATTATTGTTGTATTAGGAGGTATATTTATTTTTTGAAATTCATTTATTTTTGATTTTCAGTGTTCATTTTATAAGATTTTTAATGCTAAATTTTCTTCCCTCCAACACAGCTTGCAATATGATATAGGCTATACATGTACAATTATATTACACATATTTCCACATTAGTCATGTTTGAAGGAAGAATGAGAACAAAAGGGGAAAAAACCATGAGAAAAAAAGAGAAAATAATATGCTTCGATCTGCTTTCAGACTCCATAGTTCTTTCTCTGGATGTAGATAGCATTTTCCATTATGACTCTTTTGTAATTGTCTTAGATCTTTGCATTGATGAGAACTGGTCATTGTACAATGTTGCTGTTACTGTGTACAATGTTCTACTGGTTCTACTCACTTCACCCAACATCAGTTCATGTAAGTCTTTCCAGGTTTTCTGAAGTCTGCCTGTTCATCATTTCTTATGGAAAAATAGTATTCTGTTACATTCATATACCACAACTTGTTCAGCCATTCCCCAAATGATGGGTATCCCCTCAGTTTCCAATTCTTTGCCACCACAAAAAGAGTAGCTATAAATATTTTTGTACATGTGGATCCTTTTCCCTTTTTTAGTAATCTTTTTGGGATACAGACCTAGAAGTGGTATTGCTGGATCAAAGGGTATGCACGGTTTTTATAGCCATATGGGCATAGTTTCAAATTGCTCTGGGGTTTATATCTTTAAGCCTGAGTCAACTACTGCCCGAAATAACATTCAAACCAACCTCATTCTGTTCCCCACTCCCAATCAAGGAACTGTGGTGGTTTCCCATAGTGCTTTTTGTACATAATCACAAAGGTTCTATAATCCCAAGGCCTCCTGTGGGAATAGTCACATTTGTCTGTGGTATAGGCTGCCCTCCACATATTGGTGTGCCAAGGGCTAACTTCGTATAGGTAAAAAGATACAAAAGACCTTGAAAAAGTTTATGTCAGAGATGATTTCATTAATTTTCAGGCTTAAAAATAGGAAGAAAACAGGCTTGCCAGTCAAGTGACAAGTATTATATTTATATTTTAATATATTTCTATTTAATAGAATTTCCATGGTTCTCTGAAAATAATATTTAGATAAAGAAGGAAGGTCAAACTCTAAGAGATAATGCCTACATTTTACCTCAAAGCAAGCTGATGGGCATGGCCATAGCCTAGTGACAGCACATGATGTTCCTTTTCTCCCTCCAATTTGAAGTGAAGACGCCCTAGTTCCACTTTACACAATCCCCCCTCCAAGATAGGGAAGAGTGCCCACTATCCATGGTGGCCCAGGCCTCTGGACCTTGCAGAGAGGGAGTCTAGAAAAACAATTATATAGTATTGGTAATAGTGCTAACGCTGTCCAGTAGGCTATGGAACTGTGTAATGGTGGTCTACTTTTCAAGGCTCTGGATGTTGGTGTATACTTTTCTACTCTTCTTAATGTTAATCTGGCCAACTGTCCTCTTCCAAGGCCCAACATGGGCAAAACATCCTAGGAAGACTT
The DNA here is from genome assembly GCF_028372415.1 of Notamacropus eugenii. NCBI lineage: Eukaryota > Metazoa > Chordata > Mammalia > Diprotodontia > Macropodidae > Notamacropus > Notamacropus eugenii. The sequence goes on along the minus strand of NC_092873.1, from coordinate 321,341,471 downwards.
GGAATCCTGAGACTGATACCACATGTGGTCATTTTCATGGCTGCATGAGCCTCAGTATTGCTTCATTTGAAATGTTTTGCATTTCAAGCAGGAGTCTAGCTGGTTTTGCATTTGTGTATCACGCCTAGTGGCATAGACAGCAAATGGTGACCCATGACAGGCAAAGAGAGTGCTGCCCTCAGCTTGTCTGTCTTGTTCTTGATGCTGTATCGGTCCTCTAATAAACTTCCATATCTCCCTCGATAGAGGCATAAGTTTTGTTAAAAAAAATAATTGCTTATAATAATTAATGTGTATTTGCAAAAATTTTAAGCTAGAGAGAGAAGAAAAGAGCTGTTTCCAGACATCCGGATACTGAGATGTCCAGGAATCTGAGCGTGGAATCCATCCACTATGGGTTTTATAGTCAGCTTAGCATCAGTGTCCCAAGGAGTAACCTTTGCTACCCAGCCCAGTAGTAGCTGAGGTGAATCTAAACTTGATGGCACCAATGTTGTGTAGAACTTGTGCTAAGTCTGAGACTAATCTCATTCCAACCTGGTAGGAAGAGTGTGCTGATGAGATGTTAGGAGGACATTGCTACGTCATCAAAGTAAATGTCTATGTGTGTGTGCGCGTGTGGGTGTGTATGTGTGGGTGTGTGGGTGTGGGTGTCTGTGTGTATGTTTTAGAAGGAGTTTCTATGGGGTATGTCTTAGTAAAAAAAAAAAAACAGCACTGCTGACAAATTTAGAGTCAAGTCAATAGAAATTTTATTTCAGTAACATACACAGAAAAACAGATGTAGTCACAGGAGAAATTCCATTAGACAAATTTTCCCTGAACAAAGTTGGTCAGGAGCTTTTTATACTTTTGAGACCCAGTTTTCAGCTTTGTCAGCAAATTTTTTCAGTATTGTATCTTTGTCCACCTGCCAAAATTCCTTTCTTACTCCAGATAGGAATATCTTGCTTATTAGCTTTGCAGTACAGACAGGATGGGAATGGATGAAGGTGCTTTAACATTAAAGGTACAAAGTGAAGAGACCGTTTGCTTGGACAATATGGTGGTGAGTTATTAAAATGAACTTTCTAGCGTCAACAGGGGCCCCAAATTGAGCCCTTTCTTTTTGCCCCTCTCCTCCGCTCACCCAGGTTTAATGGTAGGTGTGTAACATGGATATTTTGAGTAGTTGGCATGTGTTATTCTATTGCTGTACACCATTTCCAATACCTGCTGTTACTGATCTTAAGATCATAGATTTAGAAGTGAAACGTGTTCATCTAGGCCATTGGTCTCATTTCACATCTGAGAAAATTGAGGTCTGCAGAAGTTAAGTTTGCACTGTCCCAAAGTCACATAAGTGGAATCAGTATTTGAACACAGGTCCTTGTGATTCTCCTTGTCCAGGTCTTTCCTCTAGATCACATGGCCTCTTCTCATTAACTGGGAATAACTGTACCCTGCCTTAATTGTGAACAGCAGAAATTTATCTTGCATATAGTGTATTTAAATTATTGCTTGCCCTCACTAGAATGGCTCCTTGAGAACAGGGACTTTCCCTAGTACTTAGCACAGTGTCTAGCACAGGAAATCTAAATATACTTTGTTTATTGCATATGATGAGATTTTGATGCTGGTAAAGGTATTTATGCTGATGAATCAGAAACCTTTCATATAAGAGGACATGCCAACAGACCCATGATTGTAGTATTTTGAGTAACACATCCAAATAAATTAGCTCCTGGTAGATGTAGAATGCTGGAAAAAGTTGAGGTGGAGTAACTGGAGGTATGAACTATGAAAGTAGTGTTGGAGTCCCTGAATTCATTCTCTATTGTTCCTCCTTCCTTCCTTAAAATGGGAGAGTTCCCCATCTGACAGTTAGACTTTGGTCCTGTCTGTTATATACCTTGAATAATCTGAAGCATCTCTGACCTTTACCCAGTATCAAACAGAGCTAAAGGAATTTTGCTACTGAATACTTATGAAATCTTTATGAAAGTTCAATCTTTGACTTCCATACAGAAACCTGATGGAATGTTTAATGTTGTTACAACAATGCCCCTCTTCCTTTTCTCACAGTAAATTCATGTGACTATTTGCAAGGACGTTATATATCCTTGAATGCACAGTGATAGGGATATTGGGGTGGAAAAACCTTTCTTGTTAAAATGAGCTGAGCTGGGGGAAGTACAGCTTGCAGGTGCTAGTTTATTGCTTTCTATCTCCTGGGGGAAACTAATTTGCATAGACAAGAAGGAGCATGATTTTGTACATTGATGAGATATCTTTAAAGAGTTGTTGTTCAAAGCCCTGTCTTTCCTTAACCCAGTGCTAAACCCTATTGCCCTAAAATATATAAACATTACTCATTTTGCCCTAGAACTGAATTGGAACTGTTGGATGCATGAGTAGCTATCCAAATTGGAAAACAGGCCACACATAAGAGTTAGTTTGGAGAGGGAATTCATGATAGATTTCTTATAATTGTCTCAAGAGGCTTATAAGCTTGTATATTGACTTATGCCTTTTTAATAAGGCTGGAGGTCTTAACCTTTTTTGTGTCTTAGACACTTTTGTGAAACCTTTGGATCACTTCTCAGAATAAGTTTTATATCCACAAAGTAAAATACATAAGGTTACAAAGAAAACCAAATTATACTAAAATAATTATCAAAGTATGGTTTTTTTAGAAGTTCATGGACCCCAGGTTATAAGTCCCTGCTTAAGATTCTGGTTTAGAATTAATAATGGCTACTTATCTCAGGTCAAAAGGAGTAGATTTTTTAAAGAACAGGAACAGGTTTATCCTAGGAGACATCTGCGTAGTGACCCCGTTATGAACATGTATCCTATTAGAACTAAGATTCCAGTAAATGTTCCAGACTGGAACACACCCCAAAACTATTCAGCTGACCCTGATAAGAAATGCAGTTGTGTCCAGTTAGTCAGACTTTGCTGAGGGACAAATAATGTCACCTGATAAAATACTCCTGTGGGGAAACTCCAGATAACTTCTTACACTTAAAGAGACTCCACCTTGTGTGTGCTCCTTCATCAGAGTTCCCAGATATAGGCTTCTTTGGGGCACTTAAGGAAAGAGCAGGCATACTCCATATTAGCCAGCCCCTGATAGGCCAAAAGCATTCACAGGTATCCTTGCTTTAATTATATACCATTGCTTAAACTTAGCACTAGAAACAAAAGCTCATTATTTTCGTGCTTCTCAAAAAGCCTAGCACAGGGTTGAATATATATATTGGCAGAACCTCTCTAAACTGAAGTTTGTAAAATCTCGAAGAAACAGAGAGTCCAGTGACCTAAATGCTAAACGGATTAGAGAATGTGCCTGCTGGGTAGAGGTTATGGAAACTCAATATCTGAGCTTGGAGAAAAGGAGATTAAGGTAGAAAAAGGAAGGTCAGAGGAATTTCATAATGTGTAGGTGAGATTCGTTATTTAATGAGGCCTGGATAGTTGAGCCTGGAAGAAAGACTTTAAGCAAGAGAAGGATTAAATCTTGGGTCACCTTAGGTGAGCTTCTGATAATGCAGCGAGTGCCTGATGAGGAAGTGTTTGAGAATAAAGTTATTTAAAATATGTAATGGAGAAAAAAGGGGAAAGCTATCTCCAGATCTGTATTGTGGAGGCCCTAATACTGAGAACCTGTATCTCTGACTACTTTGGAAGTAAGAGAGAGAACATTGAAATAACAGAAGCCTGACTGGTCCCAGTGGGAAGCTCTGCTGCCTTATAGTAAACCCCTTCCCCTAATTTGTTTTTCTTTGTAGAAAGGTCTTTCCATGTTTCAGAAAAGGTGGCTTCTCTCTCTTACCACAGTGATGTGATTGACTGGTAGGTTTGCTAAGGTCAAAGCTTCATACACAACTTCAAAAAGCCACCTTTTCTGTACAAGCTGTGATTGGTCCTCAGGAGGGTTAGCAGGAGAAAGGATTCCATGCATTTCCAAAATGCTTCAGGAATGTAGCAAGAAACCTTGTGCAGTCTCGAGCTGGCATTTCCAGGTCTTGCTGCTACTGTGACAGCCCACTCTGTCTGGGCTGTGAGAAGCAGATATCAGGAAAAAAGGAACAGTAGAGGGGGCTGCAGCTGCAGAGAAAAAGATTTGAGGAAGGAAAGTTGTTGAAACAAATAAATGAATATTAACTGAAATGCTGAAGTGCAGCAGTAAATCCTCCTTTGGGAGCAGCAGGAGCTTACAAGAGATTTCCTTTGGACCTTTCAGAATCAGTTTAAATCACCCCTTCTTTTTTTTGTTTTCCTTTAAAGAAAAGAAGGAAAGAAAAGGAAAGAAAAAAAAACAGCTTTTGGTGTTTGAGGTACAGAATGGAGGCCAGCGTAGTCGGCTATGAGATGTCCACAGCCACCACAACTCCATACCCCCATTCATCAAGATATGGAATGTTCCTTATTTAATTAACTGTGGTTCATAACAGCTTTGTTGTTACGTTTTTCCCCCATCAATTTATTGAATCAGAAAACATTTAATAAGCATCTACTTCATTCAAAGGATACAGTGTATATAAATGATGCTTCATGGGAGCTTATGACCTGGTGAGGAAAGAAGATAGAAATGATTTAGCAATAATTTGTAGCACAGGTGTCCCCTCCAAACCTTGTTATCCCTAGCTACCTTAGAATTAGAAGGCACCTGAAGCCACACAGCCCAAAGCTTTCTTTTTACAGATAAAGAAACAAGCCAGAGACATTTTGACTCGACCAGGCCTTGTCCACTACAAAACACAATTCATTATGCAAGTACAGCACCAACTCCCATTCCAGGGCCCATGAGGCCCAGGGCCCATGAGTTATGGTAGGAACCATAATTCAAACACAAAGTATTTAATTAGGATAGAATAGCAAGGTTATGTACAGAAAGTAAAATGGCAACAGAATAATCTTTACTCTTTCCCTTCCTACATAAAAATTGGTGCAAGCTCCTACTCGTACCACTGAAAAAGTAACTCTTGTGGGAATGGGAAAATTATTGCATCTTAAAGGGGAGGTGGGGATAGGCAAGGTAAAAAGAAAGGTAATTGTCCCCTGTAACTTCTTAGTTTTGTCTCAGAAGCCAGTTTCAACATTTGCAAATGCCTCTGGGGTGTAGCCATGCACTTTCCGGGCTCTTAGGGTTGTCAGGACTCTCAGGGATTCAGGGATACCATCATAGACCCATTTATGGAGTTTTTCTTTCTTCTCATTGGGACCAAAGGCTATCTCCCCAAGAACTGCTTCCCCATTTTATTTCCCCCTACTGGCAAAGAGATTCCATGCAGTGCCTTTCCTCTCAATCTTCTTTTGGGGTGACACTCTAACTTCTCCCTTCTCCTTCTTTTCTCCTCTGTCCTAGTCCGGACTCTGAATTAATTGTTGTCCCAGTCACCAGTCTCATGAGATCCTAATATACGATAGCTTGCTTATTTTAGCCATTATGGACAAATAATGTTAGGAGTCAGCCATTGTGAGGAAACCCTTATTACAGCTGCACAATGTAAGTTAATCATATATGAAGAATGTTACGTGAAGTCCAAAGGGAATGATCTGGGACCTTGTACTTCTCAGTAAGAAACTTATATGAAGGATATTCATCCTGACTATACCTGTGTATTTTTTGAGCCCCCACAGGACAATATGCTTTATCATCCCATTTCTCCTGCTCTTAAATTAATACTTAAGCCAACAGCATTGAGTATTTGTCCTTATACCACACTAAGCTTTTTATAAAGCCTAATCTTTGCATACTCTCAAGTCTTGGCCCTGAAATCTATTATAGGTGCAGAAAAAAAAATGGTACATATTTAAGATGGGAGCACTTAATATCCGTGTCATCTGATCTGTATAGTGAACGCCTGGCAGAACATAAACAACACAAATTTTAGAGATAGATGCATAAGGCTGGTCCAGTCACACATACAATGTGGATACTAAGGATTCTTAACCTGATGTCATGAACATGTTTGTATTTCAAAATAAACTGTTTCCTTTGTAATTAAATATTTTATTTTATATATTTCAAAGCATTATTCTGAAAAGGAGATTGAATCAAAGGCAGCAGAACCCCTTGGTGGAACAGCTCAGTCATCTATCATAACAATGTCTTCTCTCCTTTCTTGCAAGGTAGTATTTCTTCTTATTAGGCCTCTACATACAGTACTGGAGATGAGTTTTCCCTGTTCTTTCTCCAGCAGATGTTTAAATAACTTTATTCTAGACTTTACCAGACTGTTAGAAGGGTCCATCACACGCACACAGACACACACACACACACAGACACACACACACACAAGAACCCCTGCTCTATAGTGTATAGAATTACTAAACCATGGAATGTTAGAGCTGGAAAAGACCCCTACTTAACAGGGCTTTTTAATTCAGCAATTCAATAGTTGAATTGATTCAATTATTAAGTGCTCGATCTGTTTAAAAACAGTAAGCTATGTGCTGGGCACACAAAGACAAAAATGGACAGTCCTTACCCTTGCCTTCAAGAATATTACATTTTGCTATACCATGTACAAATTATCTCTCTGTCTATCTACCTATCTATCTGTCAGGAAACTTTCTATGCATATATGTATGTATGCGTGTGTGTGTGTATCCTAGAACAAGAATGCAAAAAAGGGAAGCAATATATAATAAGACTGGAGAGATAGGTGGGAGCCAGAATATGGAGGGTTTTCACTGTCAAATACAAGAGTTTTAATTTTGTCTATAGGGAGCCATTAAAGATTTCTGAATAGGGCGTGATATGGTCAAGTCTGTATTTAAAGAATATCAGTTTTGTAGCTATGTGGAGGATAGACTGGAGAGAGACTGTAGGCAGGGATATGAATTAGAAAGCTATGATCACAGAGCAAATAGTAAGTTAATGAGGACCTGAACTACACTAAGGGAGGATAGAGGAAACAGACCCAGGAATTGTGGAGATGTAGATCGATGAGACTTGGTTGCATTTTGGGGACAGAGTGGAAGGAGAATGAGAGATGGTTTGTAAATTTAAAGTGTTTCATAAATGGCAATTATTAGCTTTTCAAGAGCTCCTATTTTCCATAGAAGAAAACTGCTGCCTAGAAGAAGAAGGTACTTGTCTAAGATTTCAGAGCTAATTAATAGGCAGAACTAGAATTTGTAGCTCAGTTGTATGCTCCATAAGATAGCCATAATCAGAAAGTCAAAGTTATATACTTATTGTTACTATAGAAACTGGATTTTAAGAAATGATTCTCTTTAATATTGTATCTCTCACTGAGGGTAGGACCTAGATCAAATGTTCCCAAGTCCTTATTTATTGCCTTGTTACCATAGATCTCCCCTGCCCCTGTTGTAGGCAATATTTGAAAAAAGCTGATTATCTATACAGGACCAAGAAATTATTTTCAAGTGTCCTAAAGAAGGAATCTGTTTGGCTTCCAGTGTATCTCACTTATGGTCCTGAATTATAAGTATAATAAGATTGATTTTTCTCTTTTTAAGTAAGTTTTCTCATATTTGAATGAAAATGTTCATATATGTACACATAAGACCCTGTTATGTGTATATATGTATATACACAGTGCATGTATACACATATGTATACACATATATGCGTACATACATGTATGTATATTGTGTGTGCATACATGTGTATTATATATAAAATAAAAAATGAACCTTTATTGTTTTACTCATGTTTCTGACTTAAAACTTCCCAATTAGCAAGTGTGGAGAGCTACACCTCACCAGAATCATTGTTCATTCCAGTAATGGTCCTAGAAATGAACTGGCTGCCTGGTCTAATGAGGCCAAGTGTGCTTCCTGGAACAGGAGAAAAAGGACATAGAGTAGGATCTCCTTCAGTGCTTTCTTTCCTCCCTCCTTCTTCTAGAGCTAATTTATATGCTTTGGGGGGTAATGGTAGTACCAGCAAAGAAGGGTACTAAAATGGAATTTTTACTATAATAGGGGAGGGAAACAGAATCTACCATTTACTACCTTGGGCAAGCCAACCTTTATGGAACTCATCTCTGAAATGAAGAGTAGGACCGGGTGAACTCTAAATTTGTGATCTATTTCTAAATATGAGATTTATAATATGCTCTTCAAAGTATTTTCAACCTGTATGGGAAGGCAACGCCTTGCTCCATGGGGGGAAAAAAAACAACTGAAGAGCAATTACAAAACAGCATATATTCATGTATAAGATAAGATAAATTGCATACATACAAGCTGAGGGGAGGGGATGTCCATTCCTGCCAAGGAGAGAGCAGGGGCTAAGAAATGCTAAGAGGAAAAAAAAGACAAGGGGATTCCTGTGGAAAGGATTGAATTTGATGACATTTGAGGTCTCTTTCAACTAGGAGAGCCTATGATTTTAAGATTATATTTATGTTTAATGGTAATGAAATTGGCTTACCTTGAACAGAGAATGTGTATTGAAAGATAGCTGAAGGAATAGTTGATGTGGGGAAGTTGATAGATTTGAATGTCACTTAATGCCTGCATTTTAAAATTTTCCTAGAGTAGGTACAGTTTTCAAAAGAAAGAAGGAAAACTATCATTGACCATATAAAAGAAAGCTCCATATCACTAAAGGGAGCTGCTTTTAATGTGATTGGCTAGTGAGAGGATTGAGGGATAAATTCTTGCTAGAAGAATTTATCTTCTTCCAATGCTATATAAAAGCCAATTGAGATACCATCCCTACCTCTTCTTTTTTCCTTTTTTTGTATGCTTTCTCTCTGGTTTTTTTTCTTTTTTGATCTTTAGACCAAACTTCATCACAAAGGTGGATGGTGAATCCCACAATCCCTACCACTTTCCTTAGAAAATGGTTTCTTGGAAGAGAAGCACATGGCCAGCCATGTATGTTTGTTCAAGTATTCTGAAGTTTCTGGTCTTCAGGACCCTAGCTGATATCAGCCTTTCTGTTCAGATGCTAGAGTCCTGAGAATAGATTATTTTTTAAATTAAATTTTATTTTCAATGAACAAAAATCAATTTTATGTCCTTCCTATCTTCCATCCCTACCATTAAAGAAAAAGGAAGAAAATTCTTGTAACAAATATGTATAGTAAAGCAAAACATATTCTTGCACTGGACATTTCTGTGTGTGTGTGTGTGTGTGTGTGTGTGTGTGTGTGTGTGTATGTGTATCTTTTTGTGCCCTGAGTCCATAACATTTCTCACAGGAAAAGGGTAGCTTCATCATCAGTCCTCTAGTTATTGTGTTGACCAGAGTTCTTATGGCTTTCAAAGTTCTTTGTTTTTACAGTGTTGTTGTTTTGATATAAATTGCTGAGAATGGACTTTTCATGTTCACAAGAGGGGAAAGGCCAAAGCATTTAGGGAATTATTGATCAGTAATGGTAGACATGTGCTTGTACATGGCTTTAGAGGAGAAATTCGAAAAATAGATTTTTTTTAAACATTGAATATTACCTCATAGGTAATCTCTAATTTGTGAGTTTTCAAATTTGCGAGTTTAGGGCAAGAAATAGAGAGAGTGATCATTTATTAAGTTATTACTAAGTGCCAGACACTGTACTAAGTGCTACACTCAAAGAGCTTAGCTTTCTAATAATGGGGGGAAACAAGACAGCAGATGTTCTTTTTTAAAAAAACAATTAACTAATTTATTTAGTTTCATTTTTCAACAATCACTTTCATGTTTTAAATTTTCTCCTCCTCCTTCCCTTCTCCCTCCCTGAGAGGACATTCAATCTTATATGTGTTCTTCACTTACATTTTTATTAAACACATTTTCACATTAGTCATGTTGCATAGAAGAACTAAAACGAATGGGAGAAACCATGAGAAAAACCAAAGCTAACCAAACCATAACACAAGAGAAAATAGTCTGCTTCATTCTGCACTCTGGTTCCAAAGTTTTTTCCCTGGATGTAGATAGCATTTTGCCTCGAGTCCTTTGGGTTCTTGCATCACTGTGAAGGGCTAAGTCTATCAGAAACAGTCCTTACTCACTGTGGCTGTTACTGTGTATATGTTCTCCTGCTTCTACTCATTTCACTCAGCATCAGTTCATATAAGTCTTTCCAGGTTTTTCTGAAGTCCAACTGTTTGTCATTTCTTATAGCATAATAGTATTCCATTACATTCATATACCACAACTTGTTCAGCCATTCCCCAATTGATGGGCATTTCCTTGATTTCCACTTCTTGGCCACCACAAAAAGAGCTGCTATATTTCAGTAGTTATATTTCATTACACTTGGTTTTCTTTATAATCCTATATATTTTATACATTTAAAATATTTTGTCTGAGAAGGGTCCATACACTTCGCCAGATTGCCAAAGGGAATCCATAATACAAAAAAGTCAAGAATCCCTAAAATAGAGGAGATTTTCCTTAACATACTTCTTAGAGAATGAAGAGGATGACTAATGTGGCACTTGCAACTGGAAAATTAAGGCACATGGTGGGGAACTAGAAGACCTGGACTTTACCTACCCTTCACTGCTATCACCCTGAATTGCTCAGAGTACAGATCTCAGGTTAATGGAGTGTGTCTGTTCATCAGTCCTCATAGTGTCGAAGTAGAATGTACTCCCTTTTCATGTCTGCCTCTTAGAATACCTCGCTTCCTTCAAAGCTCAGCTCAAGCGCCACCTACTGCATGAGTCCTTTCCTGATCCCTTCATCTTGAAGCAACTCCCCCCACATTCTCCCCAAGACTACCATATATTTATTTTTGTAAGTTGCAGAGAAATCTCTGACCTATACTGGTAAAAGTGAATTTCCTTGCCTGGGTCCTTTGTACCAACTGAACCACAGGTTTACTCTTTATCCCTATCCTTATATTTTGTACATGTTCTTTCCTCTGATAGAACAAATGATCTTTTCAGAATAGTGGCTATTTCATTTTTTCCCCTTTGTACTCAGTGATTAGCACAAATGCTTACCATTGGTTGGCATGCAGATTTCGGGAAGAAAGACTTCTTCTCTTTGCCAGGCCTAGTCTGGGTCATTATGTTTATTTCTGACCACCTTAGTTTGAAATTGATATACTGAAGAGTGCCTAGAGGACAGCTAGGATGATAAAAGACCCTGAAGCCATTTCATTTGAGAATTAGTGGGCACTGGGATGTTTGACCTGAAAGAAGTGAAGAATCATGGGGATATAAGACCTCAGGTACTGAAGCCACTCTGAAGCTATAGAGGGGGTAGGGCTGTGAGGAGCCCACAAGTGGAGGGAGAGATCAGCTGAAAGGTCTGCTTATGTTAAGTGAGTGGCTGTATTTGAAAGGGTATTATTCTGTGGAAGAGAAATTCAACATATTCTCTTTGGTCCCAGAGAGTTCTCTCCTGGTTGTAAATATATAATCCTAACTTACAAAGAGACCTGTCAGAAGAAGCTTCCTAACAATTAGCATCTACCAAAAAGTAGAGGTATACTTCAAGTATGAGAAGGTTTTCTCTCCTTGAAGGTCAGGAAGAGACTAGATATCTACTTGGCACGTATATTATAGCAGGAATTCCCTTAATTTATGTGCTGGAATATGTGGCTTCCATAAGCCCTTCAAATTTTCTAACTGTGCGATCCTGTGTTCATGGGTTTCTGTGAGTCTTTTGCTTCTGAGAAAATTTTTATGAAGGATGAAATAAAGGCTGTGCCATACTTGATGTCAATATTATATGTAGTATGATTGTGCGGGAGATGGGGATTCAAATAAATCTAGTCCAATCCTCTCATTTTACCAATGCGGAAACTGAGGACTGAAGTGATTAAATGATTTGCCCAAAGTCACATAGGCAATAAATGACAAAGCTCGGATTTGGATCCAAGTCCTTTGATGCTCGAGCCAGCTCTTTTTTCTACATGAAGATGTATATACAGTACAGTGTCCCTAACCCATCCTGACATTGCCTTGACTGACAGGGTCAACAGTTTGCCATATGGTCCCATTCATTATATGATCTTTATCTGTCCATCTTTTTGTCTCTGCTGTCCTGTAATGGATTCAGTAGCTTTTTCATTATCATTTTTATAAAAGTCAATTCTCTTCCTTAAGTGACCTTTAAGTATAATGCCTGAGTGATAATTGGCTGGCATTGAACACAGGGATTCTGACATGTCCAAGATTCCTTCCTCATCCTGCTGTGCCATTCTGAGAGTGAAGGACTTGAAGTTAGACCACATACATGTGACTGCTGACAGTTTATTTCACCTCTTTCCATGGTACCCTAGAGAACTCCATTTCCTAACTTTTGCATGCCCATTTCCTGCCTTTGCCCCATTCACCATTATTTTCTCACATATATTCTGTATTTCTAGATGAATTTCTTGTTGTACTTGACACAAAGGATGAGAAAGCATGCAGGAGAAAGATGGATAGTTTTGGATATTAAGTTTTGTGTGCTTGGATCTGGCAGAGGGATCGGATTATATTATATTATATTGGGTAGGCAGAGGACAGAGCTGAACCAAGGAAAGAATCTAACAAGAGGTTTCTTAGGGACATAATTGCTTAGTACAGATCTTGTTGGGCTATGTGTATTCAAAACAAGAGGGGATGATGAGTGATTACAGCACCCCCCCCAACACATTCCATCTCAAACAGCCCCTAATAATGGTTCTCTGCCATTTGACTCTTGGCCAAACAACAGCTGGCAAAAAGCCAGAAGTGTTGTAATAGGGGGGTGGTAGGGTGGTGATGTTCATGTGGGTCCATCCCAGCAGCTGGTGTTTGCAGCTCTGATTGGCTGCTTGCCAATCACTTCCTTTCCTTACAGTGGAGTGGTCATTGGATGTTGGCCCCATTGTGCTGAATGAAAAATAAGCATCCAGAACTAAATCTTTGGGTTCCCAGGTGCTCTGTGGCATGTCACATGCATGGTTTTGTTTTTCATTTATGTCCTGGATAAATTTAGCTTCCCCCAGCTCCTCCTAGTTCTATGAGCCATTGCGCCCCTTCTTTTTAGATTTTTCCATTTCTGTCAATGTCTTTCTCTAATGTCGAAGCAGTGTTTTGATGATCTGAGGTCTGCAGTTCATTTTCCACACTCCACTTTGCACTACAAAGCTAGTTATATTTTCTAAAGCCTTAATTTTTGCTGAAAGCCATCTCCTGTCTCTGCCCCTGTCCTCCTAAATGGCCTCAATTTATATACCAGGTACTAAGGAGAATTTTTTTACTCTTACGAATATGAAACAACTTTCCCATGCTGCCATGAGGAAGAGGAAAGGGAGAATGAGTTTTAGTGTTTCAGCAAAAGAGAATTAATTCTGAAGTTCTTTGGTAACCCCCAAATGAACTGGGAAATCATTTGTGAACCCATTCTTAGGTCATGAAATCATAATTTAGAGTTGCATAGGACCTACCTGATAGGACATTTTATTGAATCTATTAAGCTGAAAGAGCAAGGGTTGGACAATTGTCCAATCCTATACCCTTTATAAGGCTGCATACTTGACTAGGGATTCCAATAACCAATTTGATTCCAAATCCCAGGAATCCCCAGGTCTGGCTATGCTTTCATTCTTCACAGAGTTTTTGGAAAGTTGGGACAGAAAGCAGCCATCTGGGTGGGATTCCTCCAGGGAAAGAGTGTTCCATTGGCAATGAAATTTAATCAGCAGCAATTAATTTTCTGTCAAGAAAATTTAAGATTTTGTTTCAAAAGGGGAAAAAAACTGACTAAATCTTTGATCAAAGGAAATATTACAAGTTAACTACTTTTTACTGTTTTTTTTGTCAGTAAGGGAGGAATAGTGAAGTTTTCACCTTCTTTAGGGGGAGTAAGTTAGATCATGATTTAACTGGAGTATTGGAGCCTTTCTTTAAAGGCATTTTGCCTAGAGGAAATGTGGGTATTCATCAATTTTAGGGTGGGAGAAATTTAAGAAAGTAAGCTCCTTGAGGAATGAGACTTTCTCTTTGTTTTGCCTGTGTATCCCCATTGCCTTCTGAATAATAGCTTCCTACTATTGTAACTTCTTAAGGGGGCACAAAAGTAGGTCATGTATTTTGTGTTAAGTGCTAATGATTTAAAAACAAACAAAAA